>NW_003314389.1:425253-427373 GCF_000143415.4 Selaginella moellendorffii
TATAATGAGGCTTATAACATTAACTTTGGCCAATCTTGCTAAACAATAGACTATGGCCGGTTTAGTAAAGGGCCGATAAAACGTGTTTGGTTGTAAACCTCAGTTCTCTTGAGATTCTTACAACTTGCTTCTGAAAGTCTTTATGTTTTGCCTTTGTGCTTCGCAAATCTTCCTCAACAAATCAGAATAATTTTAAAAATCATTTTTAATCTTCAAGATTAGCATTTTCCACAACATCCATGTTAAATATAATATCAATCCCAGCTGAAATTATGTTTCTCTTTTCTAATTTACCTTGAAAATAGATTTTATATTTTATCTAGATAATGGTATTCTATAGTATTAATAAAGTGAAAAATTTCTTAGAGCTAGAAGAAACCAGTAGTTCTTGCAATATAGAATTTCTTTTTAATTATTCATGGATATAGTAGTATATTACATTAAATTTTATAATTTTTAGTATTATTTTCTTTAATATCTAGGTTTCAAAAATATAATTTCTAATACAAGAGAATCATGAAGTAGAGTTGATAAGATGTGAAAAACACACTTTACTCATAAATGAAAAGATTGATACAAAAAATTATATTTTCTGGAAATGCAAATATAAAACAATTAACTTATGTATATTTTTATATTGACAATATTAACATATTTCATAAATAAAATATCATATATAAAGTATATTAATATTATTATGTACATGGTCATGTGTTAATCTTTTTTTTAATTAATAACTTAATAAATTTATAATTTAATTATGTTTACAATTGATGTTCCACATGATCTCATTTCCTAAAAGTTTTCCATGCTTAAAAACAGTTATATAGAGAACTTTTAAAAGTAATTTGATCTTATTGATAATATTATTGATATATATTGATAATCTTATTGATAATACAAGATAATCATCAAGTAGAGTCAATAAAGTGAAAATAATAACCCTTTAATTACAAATGATAGTTTGATAAAAAAAAGTATATTTTTTAGAAATGCAAATACAAAAGAAATTAACCTTATGTATATAACATGTCCATAATGATATTATATTAGTCTAAATATATTATCTTAAATAAAATATGATAATACTATGATGTATATGATATAATTAATTTCCCTCTTTATGGAGTGAATAGTTTTTAATTACTCAATCTTCGTTAAATGTAATTTGTAAGGCTTTAGAGCATTATCTGGATAAAAAGTTTCTTTGCCCAATACCTTTAGCTAACAAACACCAATAGTATCAAAATATATTCTTTACTACATATAAGGGAAGCAAACTTTTCATAAACATGTCTTTTCCATGAGAAGTGGCCAAGCAGTCATATTAGTAAGACCAGTTTATTTTGCAGCCTTCAATCTAAAGCTATAATGCTTTTGGCAAACATGGAGTACGTTGTCTGGTTGCACACACGAATCCCTACCACCAAAAGCGTTGCATCACCCTTTAGGCCTGGAAAACCTTCTAGAGAAGAACACTCAGCGTCCTTTTGGCCTGGACAACTTCCTGTTGAAGAACAACACAATGGCAAGCTTGACTTATGATTTCAGCACATTGCTAATCTTGAAATTGTCTGCATTAATTTTAGAAAGATGGAGGAAGAGGAGGAACATGGGGTCCTGAAAATGCCATTCACAGAATCCATAGCAGTGAAGGTTATATAAAATTTAAAGAAAAAGTACTTATAATGGCAGCCTCCAAAGACACACATAGTTGGCTGAGTTCTTAGAATCTGGTGATGCTTGCAGGCTTCTCTAAACTCAAGATAAGGGAGATCATGATTCATGAGCGAAAACACTAAAAGTGTACCTGATAGTTACTTGCTGTAATCAGCGTGAATCTCATACCTTCTTGGAAACTCTGTAAATCATAGTTTCCAGCAAGCTCCTGATGCATTGTATTGCTGTGCAAACAGGACTTAGTTAAAAAATAAATGAAGACCTTATTTTTAACAACCTTATTGTCTTGTGCCAGAAGTGAGACAAATTAAATGCTAGACTGCAACTCTTCTTGATGATGCTGCTGTTCTCAACATTTGGTCCATGGTCATAAAAGCTATGCATGTCCTCCAAAGACCTGTGATGAGAAACATTTGGGACTTACAAACAGCCTCTACAAG
>NW_003314389.1:449734-450719 GCF_000143415.4 Selaginella moellendorffii
GGAGTTGATGCATGATCACAGACTTCTCAAGTAAAAAGACTTGGCAGTTTGGAGTAATTGTGAGACACAAAATCCCTAGGCCCTAAAGTGGAGCTGTAAAGGGTGCCACGTGGTAGTGGCCGAAGTGAAAGCCAAACGAGCGTAACACGTTTGGACTAAAAGCTCTGACTTGAAAGGTCGAGAGCGGGAGTGGAACTCCCAACAAAGTGCTCGAGGAACAAGCACGAAGCGAGCAATAAGCGAGGCTCCAAAAAGGGACCCAAAAAGGACCAACACATGACACGTGGAAGTGTCTGAGGTGGAGTCTGAGGTGGAGTCCGAGATGGAGTCCGAGATGGCCCAAGACGGAGTCCGAGATGGAGTCTGAGGTGGAGTCCGAGATGGAGTCTGAGATGGAGTCCGAAGTGGAGTCCGAGATGGAGTCCGAGATGGACCGAGACGGAGTCTGAGATGGAGTCTGAGATGGACCGAGACGGAGTCCGAGATGGAGTCCCAGATGGACCCGAGATGGAGTCCGAGATGGAGTCCGAAGTGGAGTCCGAGATGGACCGAGACGGAGTCCGAGATGGACCCGAGATGGAATCCGAAATGAAGTCCGAGAAGGACCCGAGATGAAGTCCGAGGTCGAGACCAAGACCGGGACCAAGATCGAGACCGAGACCGAGACCAAGACCGAGACCGAGACCGGGACCGAGACCGAGACCGAGACCGGGACCGAGACTGAGACCGAGACCGGGACCGAGACCGAGACCGAGGCAGAGGCCAAGAGCGAGCCCGAGTCCGAGTCCGAGTCCGAGTCCAAGTCCGAGTCCGAGTCCGAGTCTGAGTTCGAGTCTAAGAGGGTGAAAGCCCAAAGCGTTCGTCTCCCAGACCCTGGGGGGTTTGGTGAGCTCCAAAAGTATAGTAAGGGGGAGGACTATAGTGGAGCCAGTTTGGCCAGGAAAGGCCAGTTTGGCCCAGGAAGGCCAGACCCAATGTTGGGTGA
>NW_003314389.1:451422-453432 GCF_000143415.4 Selaginella moellendorffii
GAGACTCCTCCAAATGGTCAGAGGTGTGGTGAAGTGACTAATGTAGAATGGAAAAATTAGTCGCTTACAACTTGGTATCGGAGCTGTTCCTTTGTCCGACTTTTATTGGTGCTCAAGTATATCACCATTGATGTTGGCATCGGAAGGTCCTAGGAGTGGGCTTATCCTTGAGGAGTAGCATGTCGAGAGGACATGGCTCTCCACTCAAGTTCATGCGTGAACTTCGGCACAATGTGGTGGATAAAAAAGGGGCCAATAATGGAACGACTTTGGGATCTTGGGAACAGTATAAGGTTTCCTCAGAGAGCTGAGGATGTGATCCAAATGAGTGTTTGACGCAACAAACGGGCTAACGTAGTTGTGATAAACAACTATAGTTGGGATCACGGGAAAGATAAAGACTCCAAAGCAATAAAGGAGTCACAAGATTATCCTCATATAGTTGAGGTTGGTGCTCATGAATGTGAGACCAGAAGTAATGACTGTGGGAGGTCAAATACGGAAGAGGGCTCAAGTCCTTGAAATGGTAGCCGGGGCTACCTTTAATAAATGCTGGAACAACCCAAGGAGTTGGGGGGTGTACTTAGAGATGAGTTGGTATTCTCATCACATGGACAAGTAGTCCTAAGGGGCAAAGGTTGCCCCAGAGAACAAAATCAATTGTCAGAGTAACACTTGTGAAAATAGTCCTTGTGAGTGAAGACATGAATGCAAGAAGTGTATTCCAGTGAGCTAGTGCCCGACAAGTAGGACCTTACGGGTCTGTGGATTAACCAAGTCCAAAACTGCTGGATGACTCAAGTAGAGTCAAGGAATGGTCCTAAAGGACTGATGGAAGCATTTGTACTGAAGTGTGTGGTACCCCACGAAGGATGGGGGGGATCATAGGATCCAAGGATGAGAATAGAGGGTATCTCATCGATGGCAAAATGTGCCATGCTAAAGTCGTGGGAAGGGTGTTCCCAAAAAGAAAACAACTTTGAAACAAAGTTGTGTGTGACCTCTATGGTGCAGTGCTAACAGATGGTTGGCATGAGAAAGAGTGGTATTGGTCTTGGCAAAGACTTAGACACAAAGAAGAAGTGTCATAGAGGTAGGCTCGTGAAGCCGATGGTGTGGAGACACCAAATGTGCCAAGGTGTGATACCTTGAGGCTATGTTGCTGGGTTCATGAGAACCCTTTGCCAAAGGAATCCCAATGGAAATAGGAATGGCATAGCCTAAGCTGCAGAGCATGCAGTTGGAGTGTGGTGACCCAGATAATGATGGAGGTGTGGAAGCACCAGCAATGAGTTGTAGGACTTGACAACTATGAGGCAACTAAGCAAGAGGTGCAAAATAATTGGTTAAACAGGTAGAAGGTAACTACCCAAGCCTTCTTAATGGCATAAAGAAATTGGATATACCCTTATGGGGGATAAGTTGCTTATGTTGCGATATAGTAAGTCAATGTCATGAAAGGAAATACTCATTGTCAAGGAAGCCGTCATTGGGACACTTGAACACTTTAGAACACCAGGAGGTGGTGTTTGATGTCGGGAGGGCAATAGATAAGGCCCAAGGGACTAAGTCCCTAGCGAATGATGGATAGAAGGTGCTATCCAAATGTCCAAGGTGGCAGAGACAGGAGAAGACTGTCTACTCGAATTGGACAAAGCTAAAAATGGAATTTTGGCAAGGCTAGCGATGGGCATGTAAAGGCCCATAAGCAACAACGTAATCTCGGTGTGTGGGATTATAGGGTGAGCATACCTGGATTGAGGAACCACTCCCTAGGCTATCGGGTAGGTTCATCCCTAAGAATACCTGCTAAGGCATGATAGAAAGTGCAAAGCTATCCTCCTGGTCTAGAGGAGAATGACCGAAGGAAAGGTGTGAAGCCAAAAGCAAGAAGTATGGGGGTTGAACCAAACCATAGGAATCGAAGGGCATAACCAAGGTTGGTTATGCCAGTTGAGAGTGGAGAATCAAGTGGGGGCTCGTGGGTGTTGCCGCTAGCAACCGTGATGC
>NW_003314389.1:453616-455116 GCF_000143415.4 Selaginella moellendorffii
GAGTCCGAGATGGACTGAGACGGAGTCCGATATGGAGTCCGAGATGGACCCGAGATGGAATCCGAGATGGAGTCCGAGAAGGACCCGAGATGAAGTCTGAGGTCGAGACCGAGACCAGACCCAAGACCGAGACCGAGACCGGGACCGAGACCAAGACCGAGACCGAGACCGAGACCGGGACCGAGACCGGGACCGAGACCGAGACCGAGACCGGGACCGAGACCGGGACCGAGACCGAGACTGAGACCGGGACCGAGACCGAGACCGAGGCGGAGGCCGAGACCGAGCCTGAGTCCGAGTCCGAGTCCAAGTCAGAGTTCGAGTCTGAGAGGGTGAAAGCCCAAAGCGTTCGTCTCCCAGACCCTGGGGGGTTTGGTGAGCTCCAAAAGTATAGTAAGGGGGAGGACTGCAGTGGAGCCAGTTTGGCCAGAAATGGCTAGTTTGGCCTAGGAAGGCCAGACCCAGTGTTGGGTGATGAACTGACCATTGGGAAGTCCAAGACTAGAGTGAATACGGACCGACAAGCGGGGTAGCTTGGTGAAGTGTTCAAGAGCCGGCTCTAGTTCCCCCGGGAGATCGACTGGCCGATGCTCCCAGTCCAAGTGTGGGTGGCACTACCTACTTGGATACTAGGCATGGCTCAATAGAACCTCGCTCTAACTCCATGGCTAGAGCACCCAAGGGCGGAAGGCAGGGAAAGTACCTAGGTGGCTCGCATAAGGCCACGGTGTTCCGAAATGTCGTCCCAAAGGCCCAGACTGTGGAAAGGAAGAGGAGCAGTCCTCTGGGGTGTGACCAAGGACACGGTCGTGTGGTGATGAAGTCCCAGAGGACTGTGGGACTTAGTGGTCGGGCCTGTGGGCCTTGATCCAGTGGCAGTGTTGGCAAACACTGCCAAAGGCAAAAAGGGACTTAGTGGGGACTGATAGAGGGATATTGGGGAAGGCTATTCCCTTTGTTGGTGGGCATCCTAAGGATGCTAAGGAGTGGATCTGGGAGGACCACTCATGGATGGTTAGCCCAGTCTTGGAGAGACAAGATTGTGTTGCAAGTGGTATTGGACTACCAGTGCAGCAAAGGTGATTGGGCATGGCCTTAGCATAACAGGCTACTATGTCGGTGGTACCTTTGAGTGTTTTCTTGGGTTCGGACACATGGAGCACTTGGACCAGGTGCAAGGGTTGAGTGGCATGGATGCCATTCTTGGAGGCTAGCAAGTCCCAAGTCCTAAATTGGACTTATGGAGGTTGTGAATAAGACTCCTCCAAATGGTCGGAGGTGTGGTTAAGTGACTAAAGTAGAATGGAAAAATTAGTCGCTTACAATAATTAGGTTCCTAAGCGGTGATCTATAAGAAACATTATGTATAATTTGGTGCATCGGCGTGGGGAGTCACACTAGACATCCTTGGTGATAGTGCCCGTAGATGCCTCTATGGAGGTCAAGTTAGAGTCCCAACTCTCTAGTTACAAGTTCTTATTTATTAGGGTGTGTTGACAG
>NW_003314390.1:0-17600 GCF_000143415.4 Selaginella moellendorffii
GTGTGGGTCGAGAGTCGAACGTTATACTCCACCAGGAGAACTCCATACAACCTTCCCATCCCAATCGGCAACTTCCAGAGCTCCCTGATCGGTCACACGAACGGTAGCATTTTCTGTCACAGGACTGTCCCGGTTTGCAGCCCAGACGCAGACGCCAGAGTTCGTGTTGTTGCTGGAGCCAAGAACCAAAGCAAAGTAGAACTCGGCCGAGTTGTGGAATCGAAAGAAAGCCAAGCCAAATCTTCCGCTCTGGCTCAGGAGGGGACTGTCACCTGCTTGGAGCAGCCGATAACTGGCATTGGACTGTGATCCTTGCAGTTCCAGAAGCTGATTGTTGTTCGTTACTTCCCAGCCGTGTGATAGACTGTAGTTCCTGCCGTGCACACGAAAGAGAATTGTCATCAGCTGAAAGAAAGCGACCAAAAAAATCTTCATAGCCATGAACCATGAAGCAGAATGCGCTAGCTATTTTTGTATCTATAGAACGGGAGCGGTCCATTCACTTGACTCATTCATATTCATACTTCTTCCACTTATTCCAGTCTCGAGTACCAACTGTTACCAAAAGTTCGATTAGTCTTTGCTTGAACAGAAGTCTAGTCTCCATGGCTGCAGTCTAGTCTTCAAGACTTTTCCAAGTCTTGAAAGTAAGGACTTACGTCTCGTATAAGCAGGTGTTCTCAATGCAGAACGGCAGCAATGCAAAAGCAAAAGGTTTCACAGGTTGCTAAGGCGTTGTTCCTGGAACTAATAATGCTCCTCACAGTTACTTCTGAAGGGAAGTTGTACACGATACCTGATAAATGGCGCATTTTCATGAACAACAGTCTCCCAGAATTCCAAGGCGATGGCAGATCCGGGAGTTATCGCCTGGTGAGTGCTCTTCCAAAGGATAACCCTTCTAGCCGGCCAGAATCTCTACGCAGCGACGATGAAAACTTGGGCTTAGCATTCCTCAACTTCAATGGATCAAACAAGTATTACCTGGCACTGATGTTTGGCACTCGCAACTCTTCCACAGCAGCTCCCGTCTGGCTAGCCAACCGGAACACTCCAGTGTCAGGAAATTCAATGCTCGCTAAAACAGATGGTCGCTTACAGCTCCTGGATGCAAATGGTTCCGTGGCCAGAGTCCTAACGGCTCTCTCCCTCTGCTATGGAGCCCTCTCACAGCCCAGCACTCAGCATCGCCTCTGCCTGCTTGCCTCTGGACAGCACCTCTGTCCAGTCCACCAGCGCCCCAGCACTCCAATCTCTTCACACCTCTGCCTGCAGCTTTTGGTGTCTCGCGCCTCTACCCTACAGGGTGCCCAGCGCTCACCTCTGCTCGGCCAGTGCCTCGCGCCACAGCGCCTCTGGGCTGGTCTCTGCTTGATCACGCCCTAGCGCCTTGCTCAGCTCGCTAGTGCCGTTATCTTGGCACTCAGTACAGCACAGTGCCAAATCTTGGCACCTCTCAGCCACGTCCAGTGGCTCATCGTCATCCTCGCTAGCCTCCTCCTTGGCCAGCGCCATCGTCCCTGGATCTGAAGCCCTCAGGGCTCCGATACCATGAAGAGAAGAAGAGCGGAAGCTACGATGGTGGATGACTCCAAGGATAGTCGTATATATCATAGCTATATATACATGATGAAGAGACACACCTCTAGCCTACACCTGGATCAATGAAGTGGCACTCCTGCCACCTAGGATCATGTCATAGAGAGCGTATACCTCAACAGTGGCATGGTCTCCAAGCGAAAGCGTTGCCTATATCGGCATTCAGAATTCCGGGAACTTGCAGCTCTTCGATGAATCTGAGACCCCGGTATGGAGTTCCTTTGATCGCCCATGGAGCGCACTGATGCCAAACCAGAAGCTAGTAACTGGACAGTCAGTTGTGAGTAACAAAAACGCCTCAGACCCCAGCGAAGGCTCGTATATCGCAGAGATACAGGCCAGTGGATCAGTCGGATACATGAGCATCGGTTCCAAGAAAAAGCAGCCTTACATGTTGTGGAGCTTCGTCGGATCACAAATTGGCTCGCCCAGTGTAACCTGCCCAGGATATCGAACTGCTCTTTCATTCACGCCAGCAGGAGAAATGAGCATGGTATACGAACCTCTTCGTGTTGGTGGTAACGAACAGCCGTGTGGCTCTCCACTGTCCGGGGAAATATTCCCAGGGAACACCACAATGAGGTATTTCCAGCTTGCCGATGATGGGACCATGGTTTCATACAGGCGAGAGTTGGCAAATGGAAGCTGGGAGCTCGATAGCACGAGTCAGTTCTTTCCACCGCCAGCGCCATGCGGGAGCTATGGGCTGCTCGAGAAAGGAAAGCAGTGTCAGTGCCTGACCAACGAAGCAAACAACTCTACTACCTCAGCACTTGGAAGTTGTGCCCAGCCAGAATGGTCTTCTCTTGCAAACTGCAGCTCCAGGTACGAGACCGACTTTGTAACACTCGCAGGTGCATCGTACTTCGCCAACACTTTCAACCCTCCCGATAGAACAGGCGCTGCAATGCAAGATTGCCTCGAGCAATGCAAATCCACTTGCTCCTGTGCGGCGTTCTTTTTCGACCAGGCGCTCCAGAATTGCTTTTTCATAGAAGACGTCCTGGGAAGCTTGACGGTAGACTCGAACAAGACTCAGCAACTGTTCGGCTTTCTGAAGTACCAGAATTACTCCAGGTTGCTGCCTGTTGACAACTCATCGTCAGACACTCCAAAGCTCCTAGTGATCGGAATTACCTCTGGAGGAGCTGCTGTAGCCATTGTAACTTTTGCGTTGCTTTTCACGATCCTGCATCGAAGGAGGGTCATGCTCGACGAACTAAACAGTTTCCTTAAACGCTCTGGGAAACATAAGCCACATCAACATTGTCAAACTCTATGGCTTCTGTGCCGATGCTTCACACAGGCTGCTCGTCTACGAGCTCATGCCCAATGGTTCCTTGGACAGATGGATTTTCTCCGACAACAAGAACAAACTAGACTGGAAACGCTATGGAATGGTGCTCCTGGAGCTCATTGGCGGCAGGAAAAATCTAGACTGCTCTAAGATGGAGTCGCCACTGAGTTGGTATTTCCCAGCCTGGGCCATGAGCGAAATCCGGAAAGGGAACACGATGCAAGTGGTGGATCCGAACGTCAAGGACTCGGCAGACACACCTTTGCTCGTTTTTCTTTCCAATCTCTAGCCACGACATTCCATTCTTGAAAAGAACCTCCAAATCTGATAAAAAAAAACTAGGAGATTAAAAAAAACACTTTTGTGCATAATTCTTACTTGAGAACGTTCCGAATTTAACAGATACATTAGTGAACCAGCTCGCACAAATTCTCCTGGGATCGCTCGGCTTGTTGGCATGCACCACAGCTCCAAACTTGGCTCCGACCGAATAAGCTTTCCGCAAAAAAGTCTCTTTTCATGTCAAGCTCAAGTTCTGGGAATCAAAAGCCCACGGTCAGAAAGGTAAGGTTTCCATGCGTACCTAGCATTGTACAGTACATAGCTGTTGTTCTTTATTACATGCTTGGGTACTCTTGGCAAACTAGTTCCATTCTTCACCACCTTTCCTGTCCAAGACTAAGACCACAAGTGATAATGATCTGAGGAGACGCTAATAAGAGAGAAAACAGGTACCAGCGTCTGACCTAGCTACCCCGTAAGCCACTAGGACTAACACTCCCACTCTGGCGCAGTAACTCAGACTCACTCTCTCATGAGCGAGTGCGCAATAGCTGCGCCAGCACCTCACGACCGCTCCTGTTTCTCCTGCAACTGTAAACGGTTGCAATTGAGAGCAAATTTATCCTGTGGAAGAGACTTGGTCAGCATATCAGCAAGCTGCTCGGTGGTAGAGCAAAATTGGAGGACAATAATGCCCTGCTGGACCTGCTCTCGGACATAGTGATAACGGAGCTGAATGTGCTTAGTTCTGTCATGAAACTTTGATGTAGCTGAAAGAGCAATTGCGCTAATGTTGTCACAAAACAACATCGTGGGCTGAACAAGAAAATGTCCAAGCTCTGTGAGCAATAAGCGAATCCAGACAGCCTCTTTGCACGCTGAGCACGCAGAAATAGACGACAGAGCTGTGATGCTCTGTTTCTTGCTCCTCTAAGTCAAAGTTGAGGCACCGAGAAGGCGGATGTAGATTTGCGGGTGTCTTTGTCACCAGCCCAATCTGAGTCGCAGTAGCCGCGCAAGTGGAATTGCTCATCTGATGTAAGCGCCAAGGATTTGGTACCTTTCAAGTAACAAAAGATGCGCTTATCCGCTGCCCAGTGAGCTAATCCGGGATTTTCAGAAAATTTCGCCACGACTCCCACTGCATGCGAAAAATCTGGGCGGGTACAAATAACAAGATAAATCAGACTACCAACAGCTGCACAATACGGAATCCTCTCCATGGAATTGCTCTCAGCTTCAGTGGTTGGAGACTGAGGTTTAGAAAGCTGAAGATTAAGCTCCATAGGTGTGGAAACTGGAGTACTGTCGTGCATATTAAAGCGTTTGAGAATTTCGTCCACATAGCGCTGCTGAGAAAGATGAATAGTTCCACGGGACCGTTCTCGAATAATATTAAGACCAAGACAAAACTTAATATCTCCAAGATCGTCCATCTCAAATTGAGAAGAGAGCTGCTCTTTGATCTTATGTAGAAAAGAAAGACAATTTGCTAGTAAGATCAAATCGTCGACATATAACGCAATAAGGACCATCATCTTTTCAACATGTTTCTGGTACACGTTCTGATCAGCTGAAAATCCAATAAAAATGAGAAATTGGTCCATTTTGTCGAACCAAGCTTTAGGAGACTGTTTAAGACCATATAAAGCTTTCTTGAGGCGACAAACCATCCCGGGCTGCTTCTGATAACCCTCTGGTTGCTGGATGAAAATTTCTTCAGTAAGATCTCCATGCAAAAATGCTGTACGAACATCCATTTGATGCACCTCGAGATCATATTGAGCTGCTAAAGCTAGCAAAGCTCGAATAGAGGCCATGCGTACCACAGGTGAGTAAATCTCGGTAAAATCAAGGCCTGGGATTTGTGTAAATCCACGAGTCACATACCTCGCTTTAAACCGAACGACCTGATTGGCTGCATTCCTCTTAACTCGAAATAGCCATTTTGTTGAGACCACCTGGCGGTCAACTGGCTTTGAAACGAGCGTCCCGTTCTTTTGAAGCGAGAGATACTCAGAATCCATAGCAGCTCGCCACTCCACAGCATGAGGACCTGTGAGCGCTTCAGTCACCGTTCTTGGCTCAGGAACATCGTTAGAACCAGCAAAATAAAAACGACTTGACCGCGACCTGAAAAAGTGTTGACTCTCGGCAGCATCCCGAGCTCGTTGAGATGGAAAAAGTGGCCGGGCAGAACGAGAATAGCCGACAGGGTCACTCTGAGAACCAGGCCGCTCAACTTCTGGGACGAGATCTAGCTCTGGTGACTCAGGTGGCGGTAAGGGTGGGGTTGATGTTTGCTCCGGTGGAAGCGACTGCGGATGAAGACGCGGTGGAGGATTGAGTGGTGGTGGAGGAGGTTGTTGAGCTGCTGGTGGAGCTCCCACTGAAGCTGGAAGCACCGGAACTTCTTCCACAAGTCGCCAAGTTGAAGGAGTTGGAGTGGAAGTCTCTTTACATGGAAAGATATCTTCAAAAACCTTCACATCACGTGCTGGAAAAAACTGCCAGTCGCAAGCTTCGGCAATCGAGCAAGGTTCTTGGCATAAGCTAAGCAAGCAACCGAATACTCGAAAGTGTGCAACGGATGGCTTCTTTCCAGTCCATAATTCTTCTGGAGTGATATTAGAAAGAGTAGATGTTGGAAGACGATTGTAAAGATAAGGAGCGGTAACAATAGCCTCTCCCCAAAAAGATTTTGGACAACCAGCGCCAAGGAGTATTGCACGAGTAGACTCGACCAACGTGCGGTTCATGCGTTCTGCTGCTCCATTCTGCTATGGCGTCCCTGGAACGGTGAATTGCTGAACAATTCCACAATAGTTTTGAAATTTCTTGGAAACATACTCACCGCCATTATCAGACCTCAGGATTTTGAGGGATTTGCCAGTCTGCTGAAAATCCACGAAGAGGGAAAACACTTCACTTTTACGAGACATAACTCTCACTTCCACTCGTCTATAAATGTGACAAAATATGTGTTGCCACCAAGAGAAGCAATTGGCATAGAACCAACATCAGAGTGAACTAGTCCAAGGAGATCAGCTGCTCGTTCATGAGAATTCTTCGGAAATGGTGCACGATGAAGCTTGCCTTGAATACACGGCTCACAAAAATCCAAAGGCTCCACTATATCCAGGTCACAAGCTGCAACAAGCTACTGCTTAACAATGCTGATGCACATGGCCAAAGCGTCGATGCCAGAGTTGCATCTTAGATTCCTTGGCCATAAATATACGAGGAGGAGGCACTAAAATAGCATCAAGCTTGTAAATATCAGCATACCTGCTACCGTGCATTGCCTTGACCCCATCAAGAGAAAAAATAATGCCTCGTTGATCTCCATAAAATTGACTAATAATCAGACTACAGAGTAGGAGTAGGCTTCTGCCACGTGGCACAGGGTAGTTAGGTGGCCACGGCCATCCTATTTTCTCTCTTATTAGCGTCTCCTCAGATCATTATCATCAGATTGTAGATCCTGATGGTTCACCATGCTAGGAGAGACTTGTGCTTACTGATCAACAACTGCCGACTACACAGAGTACGGCGGAACATGGCGAGCAGTAGTACTGCTGCTAGTGTTTTGGAGCAGCGTTTAATCCTTTGTACAAGGAAGATTTTGCAAATTGGGCTGCCCTCCTGAAGGTTGTTTTCTTGTGTGATAATTGCGATGGGATTGTCACAGGCAAAGAACCTGAACCAGCCCAAGGTGCTCCCGAATTAGCAGATTGGAAGCGAGCCCTATCTACAATGGATATTAATCTAGGCAAATAGTACATTCATCTTCTTGATCTTGATAATAATGCTTCCACAAATTGGACCAATCTAACCCAGTTTCTTGGTGCTCAAATGATTGAACGTATGGTCACGTTGAAAGGTGAGTTCTTCACTTTAAAGGTGGATCCCCAATTGTCTGTCAAGAAATTTATCAAAGACATTCTCTACTATGAGAAGCGCCTTCAAGACGCAAAGCAGCCTCTGACTACTGTGGACAAGCAAGCAGCCCTGATCAATCGCATTCTTGATATCAAGGAGTATAAGAGTCTTCACACAACATTTCAGAATCTTCAAGGCCAGCTCACTTTTGAAGCAATGTGCTCATCTCTCAAGGAAGAAGAACGCCAACAGCAGAAATTGAAGACCAAGACTAAATCCAAAAGTGAGCTGGCCTTGAAGATTCTGAAACATTGTGCGAAGACTCTCATACTCCTCGATATCAAGAATGCCATTGATCAGAGCTGCTCACTTGTCCACATTAGTCAAAGGCTGCTTTGTGTCTTGAAGGTGCTTCTCATAGTAGAGAGTGTCATTGATAAATTTCTGGACAGGCAATTAGGGATCCATCTTTAAAGTGGAGAACTCACCCTTGAACGTGACCACATGTTCAACCATTTAAGCACCAAGAAACTGGGTCAGATTGGTCCAATTTGTGGGAGCATGTTATTAAGATCAAGAAGATGAATGTACTGCTCGCCTAGACCAATACCTATTGTAGATAGGGCTCGCTTGTTGTGCAGCTTCCATACCTATTGTAGATAGGGCTTGCTTGTTGCGCAGCTTCCAGTCTGCTAATTCAGGAGCATCTTGGGCTAGTTAAGATTCTTTGCCTGCGACAATCCAATCACAATTATCACACAAGAAAACGACATAGCCCAATTTGCAAAATCTCCCTTGTACAAAGGGATTAAACGCTACTCCAATGCACTGGCAGCAGTACTATTGCTCGCCATGTTCTGCCGTACTCTATGTAGTCAGCGGTTGTTGATCAGAAAGCACATGTCTCTCCTAGCATGACCATCAGGATCTACATCTGAGGAGACGCTAATAAGAGAGAAAACAGGGTACATGGTCATGGCCGTGGCCACCAGCGTCTGACCTAACTCGTGCCACGTGGCAGAAGCCTGATTCTGACTAGGACTAACAATAAGCTCCTCATGCTCATCTGTTATATCTCTTTGAGTAAACATCAATTTAATATCGCCTCCAACTTCCAGCATGTGTGAATAAGCAAGTTTAGGCATCCTATTGTCCCAAGCATACAGCCATGTCAAGTTCTTGACATTTGCCATATCATTCTCTAACAACACAAGTGATGCTTGATACAATTGTGATAATGCACTCCTTTGATGCAAACCGTGTTCATAGACCACATCCTCATGGTCTGACGGAGAGGGTATAACCAAATGCCCACCTTTGAGTCAAAATGAAATGGCTTTAGAACATCATACCCTTGCTTGTGTGTAAGGTATCAGCATTTGAGTGCGAGCTATTGAGGGTTGAATTGATGGAATCTCCTCCCATTGCTTGGTCACTGGGTTTCCAACCATGAAAGGCCTTTTGGAATATGGAAACCACGAGAAGATATTTCCCTGACTACTTGCGACCCATGCTGGGCAAACCAGTTCTCAATAGATATTTCTTTCCCCATCAGACTCCATGCTGGATACTTCCAGAAGCGTCTGAGCTCGTTGAATGAAGTATACCCTTGGTGCAGAAACAGGAACTTGGTGTGGGTTTTGTTCATCCATTGTTCCGTGAAGTATGGATGCCGTCGCAAATGAAACCATTCCTTACACACCGGCTGCAGCCGCAAAACATCTTCGGCTGGTAGAAAAGACAGTATATGAGCATTCCATCTCGACTGGGCTTGAGCGTGAATCCATGCATCTGAGAGGAAGCTCTCGGTAGATTTGATGAACGAGAGAGAATCATACCTTCTTCCCAGGGTACGCGTTCAGCAAATAGAGAAGCCTAATTTTGCCACTAGCGACTTCCACGGTATCAACACCCACGAGACGGAGTTTAAAACACTCGATGCATCGGAGAAATCAATCACGTCATACCTTATCAAAAGACCTTACGTCCCTACGTCAAACAGCTTGATTTCTCAACAGCAAATACTAGGCCTTGCTGAAGACGGTCTGAGAAAGTTCCGAAAGAAAGGAAAGAGGCTTTTCTTACTTCGGAAACGTTGCTGCGCAGATGCCACAACCGGACAGTGTGATCCAATTACATGAACGAATCGTTCTTCGGAGACACTTCACGACCAAGCACTCCATTTCCTTTTCGTAGAAGACGTCCTGGGAAGATTCGTCGAAGAGTCAGCAACCAGAATTACTCCAGGTTGCTGCCTGTTGACAACTCATCGTCAGACACTCTAAAGCGCGGCACAGTACGAAGGAATGGATGAACCTAGTGGTGAGGAAACTCAGCACACAGCATGGACAAAAGGAGTTTGTAACAGAAGTCTCGGCTCTGGGAACATAAGCCGCTTCCGATGCTTCAGAAGGCTGCTCGTCTACGACCTCATGTCCAATGGTTCCTTGGAACAGATGGATTTTTTTCACTAGCAAGAACAAACTGGACTTGAAACTTCGATAGGACAAGCTTTACTTTATCACGATCACAAAGAACAACACCAGATCGCTCAAGTGTGTCAACGTGTGGGATTCACACGGCAAGGTGGCGACTTTGGCAACGTGGACGAGTCTTCCCATGGGCTTGCATCAAGAAACATACAATGGATGCCGGAATAATAACTCCTCACTTGTTTACTGCGCGGGTAAGTTTCTTCTTTTTCTTTTGTGATTTCTACATGTTTGTGATTACTGAGTTTCAGGAAAGCTGGTGCTTGCAAACTTGATTCCAGACAGTGTCGATACACAAACCCAAGTTGGTTTTGTCTATCTGGATGAAGCATCCAGACAGTGGCAACCCTTGGCAACTATGCCTAGAGAGATTATGCCGGCAGAGCTTAAAAAGTTGGGCTGCGAGCAGGCAATATGCATGAGTGGAGTTTGATAGTGGCGGGAGGGGAGACCGAGATCACCTTGTTCATAACTCACTTAACTTTCGGTTGGGGTTGCATTTACAGTAAAGAAACCGGTATCTGGCGACCAGCTTGTGGCCTAAGGTCCGAAGGTGGTATGCTGTATCCTTTCAAGCCATCATTCCATCCAGTCTCCATTTAGTTAGAATCATCATACTCCCATTTAAAGGTGTCATGTAATTTAAGAATGAGTATGGGAGGTGAAGAAAATTTATAAAAACTTTTTTTCCAAACGAATATCCTAAATAAATATTTATTTTTTAATACAACAATTTTTTTTTCCAAGTTTTATTGTGAGAACATTCAACACAACAGCTCCCCAAATTCACGAAGGTAATTGCCCAGATATTTCATGTCATTAAACAAAACTCCACGACCTTGCAAAAGTTCTCTTACAACCATCTTGCGACGGGCAGCCTCCAATTCATCTTCAAACGGATCTGATCGTAAGGTTCTGGCTTGGCATAGAGCAAGTTCATTTCTTATCCCCAGGTTTGTTCTTACCACCTTTTCTTGAAGAATGGATTTAAATCCAGAGCGACACTCACACTGGGCTGAAATTTGGTATTGATTTCTGTTAGAAATATTATCTATCAAAACACACCCGATTATCAATCTCTACCAGGTAGGTACATGGCTTTTTATTTTTCTGGTACTGGTCACTTTTTCCTTCCATATCAGCCAGCTGGAGTTGTGGCTATAGAACGTATTGTGCTGAGAGAAATCTGCAGAATGCCAATGAAGTTATACAGCGTTTGCCATGGACAGTTCGATCGATAAGCTTGGGAAAGCTTGGGAAATACATTTTTCTATGGGGATGGAGTGGTTTTGCGCTGCTCTTTGTGTTTGCGTTGGAGAAAAAATTTTATGGGATGCCTCTGGTGGAACCAAAGAGGATCTCTGCCAAAGAAGGAGATTTCGGAAGAGTCATTAGTGAGAGACATTATCAAACTCAATATCAGCCCAGCAGCACCATTGCTGGCATTTGAGTGCTCCTAAACCAAAACCAGAGCCTGGTTTAGGCTCCACCACGGTAACCATCCCGACAAGACCACCTTCGGGCACGAATTTTATCGGAAGCACAGCTTGAGAAGCAAGGGTCTTGATTTATTCTGGCGTGCTGATCTTGGTAGCATTTGTTCGATTGGCCTTAAGAATTTGAGGTCCGAACAAATCAAGAGACCTCTGGAAGTTTGGCAGTGCTCATATTATTGTTTCATCGTGTGTGAGATGGCAAAGTATACAACACTCATATTCGTCGTGCTTTACTACATGCTTGGGTACTCTTGACAAACTGGATACTTTCTTCGGGTTACGTTCTTCACCACCTTTCCTATCTAAGACTAATAAGACTACAAGCTCTCTTTGATTAACATACCTGACAAACATCCTTTTACAGTTTGGACACGTCGGGTATCCAAAACGCTAAAACATATGAGGCAGTCGCAAACATGAGCCTTCGCGGAGCCCATTTCACCACGGCAGGAATTCCAGCGTTGTTCGTCCAGCACGCTACCTGGAATTCAATCAAAATAAGTCTTTTTTTTCCTCTTTTTTAGCACGAGAATTTCTCTCACCTCTGCACCGCTTAAGGAGCTCCATATTCTCAAACTTCCATCCCCGGAGCCTGAGATTCAATACTTATAGCTATCAGGAACTGATACAAACGAATGTTACCTGAGATAACATAGCGACCGTCTGGACTGAACGATGCTTCCAACGTTTCTCCGTCTCGACTGGGCTTGAGCGTGAATCCATGCATCTGGGAAGGAGCTCTCGGTATAGACTTAACGAGCGAGAGAGAAGTTTACCTTCTTTCCAGAGTAGGCATCAAGCAAATACACCCGGCTGTTTGTTGTGGAGAGAAGCATCATTTTACCATCGTTGCTAAACTTCATGCCAGCGACTTCCGCGGTATCACCACCCACGAGAAAAGTGTCAAAAGGTCCCTGAAGCATTCGTTCGGACTTTCATAAAATTATTGGAGAATCAATCACATCTTACCTTGTCGAAAGACCTTCCGTCAAACAGCTTGATTGCTCCGCCTTCCATGGCAACAGCAAATACCAGGCCTTGTTGATCATACGCCACAGACAGTCTTCCCCGGACTCTAAGAAGACCCTGAAATCATGGAAATGCTCTAGCCAAAGTTCTGGAAGAAAACGCAAGAAAAGAGTTTCGTTCTTTGGAGACATACATAGTGATACAACCCTGTGAGCAAAAGAAATAAAATAAGCATGGCCTTGGGTTGCTCCAAAGACTCACCTTTGCGTGTGTCCTCTGAAATATCGTAGAAATCTATTATCATACAACGATAGATACCGCAAGGACTCTGGAAACAAAGAAAGAACCTCAAAGACACGAAAAACCGTTCTCTCTTACCATCACTTCCATTGCTGGAGGAAAAAATCACAGCATTGGTATGATGCGTGAAACATATGTGATCCACGCCATATCTTGCACTGTAGAGAGTCTTCATGGGCCTGGATGGAGCAAAGAAAAGGAAACTTGAAACCTCCCAAGAACTCGGGGGAAAAAATCACCTACGTCGCAGTGGCAGTATCGTAGAGCCGAATGGACGCGTCCTCCGCGGCAGTCACCACGAGATCCTCCGTGCGATGAAAATCCAAGGAGCTGATCTTCCCCCACTGTGGGACAAGATTGCTCCTGTAAGTTGATGAAAGACTTTCCATGTTTTGTTCACTCGAACGATGTAAACCGTGTGACTTGCAGGAACTTCGCACTGACGAGCAGGGCATTGCAAATTACCAAGGTCTTCCCTTCCAAACCTCTAAAGGACCATGCAAATCAGCAATCGTCAATGGATCAATCAAATGAGAGCGCAAAGGTGATCCATATTTCGTGAGGAAAAAATATTCTATATACTTTATAATAGATCAAACTTTTCAACTATAGATTGGTTTATCTGGGACCAGACGGCTGGTGTGCTACCATGGCCACACTGACGCTACCACCAAGATGGTTAGTCGAAGAGAACCGAAGAACTCCCGCAGAACTCAACGCAAACCGGAAGAAGAGAGGCGGCTCCAAAATCTCCTTTCGACCTTCGAGCATCTGGACGACTGTATCCATCGGGGGTCTTTGGCTGGGATTATCCTGGATGCACCACAGAGCTACCTGGAGCATACTTTTCACCTCGTCCTCGTCCACACTATCTCGGATCCTTGTATCCACGACTTTGAGAAACTCTCTCTTGGAGACTCGAGCTACGACCCAGGCCGGGAAGTACCACCACAAAGCTTGTTCCCCCTCGTCCATTGGAGCTTCACGACAGTCTTCTCCACCATGGCCGCCAAGCTTGGACAAGTTCCTTCGTCCACCTATGAGCTCCAGCAGCACCATACCATAGCTGTAGACGTCGCATTTCTTCGTGGCTACCGAATGTAAGAGCCACTCCGGGGCGAGATATCCTGGAGTACCTCGAACATCAGTCACGGTCTGGCTTACATCCCGAGTCTTGAGCAGCTTCGCCATGCCGAAATCGGAGAGCTTGGGACGAAACTTATCGTCTAGAAGGACGTTCTCGGGCTTGATGTCGAGATGGATAATCAGCTGCCGCGATTCCTCGTGCAAGTAAGCCAGGCCTTGAGCTACTCCCAAGGCAATATCGCGGCGGCTCTGCCAGTCCAAGCATCGATCTTCGAACAGCCACTTATCCAAGGATCCATTCACCACGTACTCGTAGACGAGCATGAGCTGGTTCTTCTCGGAGCAAAAGCCATAGAGCTGGACAACGTTGTGGTGGCTTATCCGTCCCAGCGAGGCCATCTCCGCCAGAAATCCCCTGTCACTCTGGTTCCGGTTCTCCAGGCGCTTGACCGCCACCTTTCTCCCGTCCGCCAGAGTCCCTTCATAGACGGTTCCAAAGCCGCCTTTACCAAGGCTCGAAGCGAAGTTCCCAGTCGCCACCTCCAGCTCCTTGTATGTATACTTCTGAGCCGAGCCTTGCAGTGCCAGAGCCAAAGCACGCTCAACTTTGTCAAGCCTGTGCTTCCAGATCATCAGCACGACCAAGCCGAGAGCTGATAGCAGGACCACGCTCGCAGCAATGCTGACTCCAAGCAAAACGGTGCGATCCTTGGGCTTCTTCCGCACGAAAAGCTCTGCGTTTTGCAGCTTGAGGAAGCCATCGAAGTTGGGATCCCTGGTGAGGCCTCCATACATCCGGTCGACGAAGAAACAGGTGCTCGACTGCTTGTTGTAGAAGAGTGCGGTGCAGGAGCAATTCGCTAGGCACAAGCTCCAGCACTCGCTCAAGGTGGAAACTCTGTCGGCCTTGGTGTAATTGTTGGAGAAGTAGCCGGCTCCACTCACGTTGAGAAAGTGGTGGTTCTCGGCCTCGACTTCGTGGTTGCAAACGAGAGGTATGCTGCTCGGACTTGGGCAAGTTTGCTCCTGATGGCCACTCTGGTCTTGGACTATACAGCTGCACTGAGCGTTCCCAGAGCAAACGCTGTTCGATTCGCATGCCATCGGGAGGCAACCTCCAAGTCTGTTCCTCATGAACGGCGGACCCTGTTCCCACGAAGCTCGTCCGGAGTTGTAGGTGTAAGGAACCAGCTTCCCATCGATTTCAAGTTTGAGATACTGCCGGTCATCGCTGCTGTTCCCGAGTACTGCTGTGAGAGGAGCGCTGCAGAGCTGGGAAGGGTTGCTCGTCGATGGCTGGTACGATAGTATCAGTTGGCCAGCGGAATACTCGAGCTCTGTGTGATAAGTCGGGCATGGTGCGTTGATGGAAGTCTCGTCCATTGGCAAGTTTCCATTGTATAAGTTCCAAACCAAGTAAGGCTGTCTTGTGTCCCGGTTGAGGAAAAAGATGAGACCGCTCGGCTCAACTTCCATCTTGATGTTCCCGCTAGCAAGACTTGATGAATTGGCGCTGCTGATAAGTCTCTGCTTAGTTACCATGACTTGTCCTTCTAAAAGGATATCTGTAGGATGGTCGAAGCTCTGCCAGGAGATCCCACCCGTGGAGTTGTAGAGGACAAAGTTCCCAGTGTCTCGAAGCTCCATCTCAGAAACTCCACCAGGAGAACTCCATACAACCTTCCCATCCCAATCGGCAACTTCCAGAGCTCCCTGACCGGTCACACGAACGGTAGCATTTTCTGTCACAGGACAGTCCCGGTTTGCAGCCCAGACGCAGACGCCAGAGTTCGTGTTGTTGCTGGAGCCAAGAACCAAAGCAAAGTAGAACTCGGCCGAGTTGTGGAATCGAAAGAAAGACAAGCCAAATCTTCCGCTCTGGCTCATGAGAGGACTGTCACCTGCTCGGAGCAGCCGATAACTGGCATTGGCCTGTGATCCTTGCAATTCCAGAAGCTGATTGTTGTTCGTTACTTCCCAGCCGTGTGATAGACTGTAGTTCCTGCCGTGCACACGAAAGAGAATTGTCATCAGCTGAAAGAAAGCGACCAAAAAAATCTTCATAGCCATGAACCATGAAGCAGAATGCGCTAGCTATTTTTGTATCTATAGAACGGGAGCGGTCCATTCACTTGACTCATTCATATTCATACTTCTTCCACTTATTCCAGTCTCGAGTACCAACTGTTACCGAAAGTTTGATTAGTCTTTGCTTGAAAAGAAGTCTAGTCTTCAAGACTTTTCCAAGTCTTGAAAGTAAGGACTTACGTCTCGTATAAGCAGGTGTTCTCAATGCAGAACGGCAGCAATGCAAAAGCAAAAGGTTTCACAGGTTGCTAAGGCGTTGTTCCTGGAACTAATAATGCTCCTCACAGTTACTTCTGAAGGGAAGTTGTACACGATACCTGATAAATGGCGCATTTTCATGAACAACAGTCTCCCAGAATTCCAAGGCGGTGGCAGATCCGGGAGTTATCGCCTGGTGAGTGCTCTTCCAAAGGATAACCCTTCTAGCCGGCCAGAATCTCTACGCAGCGACGATGAAAACTTGGGCTTAGCATTCCTCAACTTCAATGGATCAAACAAGTATTACCTGGCACTGATGTTTGGCACTCGCAACTCTTCCACAGCAGCTCCCGTCTGGATAGCCAACCGGAACGCTCCAGTGTCAGGAAATTCAATGCTCGCTAAAACAGGTGGTCGCTTACAGCTCCTGGATGCAAATGGTTCCGTGGCATGGTCTCCAAACGAAAGCGTTGCCTATATCGGCATTCAGAATTCCGGGAACTTGCAGCTCTTCGATGAATCTGAGACCCCGGTATGGAGTTCCTTTGATCGCCCATGGAGCGCACTGATGCCAAACCAGAAGCTAGTAACTGGACAGTCAGTTGTGAGTAACAAAAACGCCTCAGACCCCAGCGAAGGCTCGTATATCGCAGAGATACAGGCCAGTGGATCAGTCGGATACATGAGCATCGGTTCCAAGAAAAAGCAGCCTTACATGTTGTGGAGCTTCGTCGGATCACAAATTGGCTCGCCCAGTGTAACCTGCCCAGGATTTCGAACTGCTCTTTCATTCACGCCAGCAGGAGAAATGAGCATGGTATACGAACCTATTCGTGTTGGTGGTAACGAACAGCCGTGTGGCTCTCCACTGTCCGGGGAAATATTCCCAGGGAACACCACAATGAGGTATTTCCAGCTTGCCGATGATGGGACCATGGTTTCATACAGGCGAGAGTTGGCAAATGGAAGCTGGGAGCTCGATAGCACGAGTCAGTTCTTTCCACCGCCAGCGCCATGCGGGAGCTATGGGCTGCTCGAGAAAGGAAAGCAGTGTCAGTGCCTGACCAACGAAGCAAACAACTCTACTACCTCAGCACTTGGAAGTTGTGCCCAGCCAGAATGGTCTTCTCTTGCAAACTGCAGCTCCAGGTACGAGACCGACTTTGTAACACTCGCAGGTGCATCGTACTTCGCCAACACTTTCAACCCTCCCGATAGAACAGGCGCTGCAATGCAAGATTGCCTCGAGCAATGCAAATCCACTTGCTCCTGTGCGGCGTTCTTTTTCGACCAGGCGCTCCAGAATTGCTTTTTCATAGAAGACGTCCTGGGAAGCTTGACGGTAGACTCGAACAAGACTCAGCAACTGTTCGGCTTTCTGAAGTACCAGAATTACTCCAGGTTAGTGCCTGTTGACAACTCATCGTCAGACACTCCAAAGCTCCTAGTGATCGGAATTACCTCTGCAGGAGCTGCTGTAGCCATTGTAACTTTTGCGTTGCTTTTCACGATCCTGCATCGAAGGAGGGTCATGCTCGACGAACTAAACAGTTTCCTTACCGGTGTACAAGCTTCGCCTTACAGGTTCTCGTTCAGCAGCCTATACTCTGCAACAAAAGGATTCACAAAGGTTTTAGGAAGCGGAGGTTGCGGCACAGTGTACGAAGGAATGCTTCACAACGGGATGAAGCTGGCAGTGAAGAAACTCAGCACACAGCATGGACAAAAGGAGTTTGTAACAGAAGTCTCGGCTCTGGGAAACATAAGCCACATCAACATTGTCAAACTCTATGGCTTCTGTGCCGATGCTTCACACAGGCTGCTCGTCTACGAGCTCATGCCCAATGGTTCCTTGGACAGATGGATTTTCTCCGACAACAAGGACAAACTGGACTGGAAACTTCGACACAG
>NW_003314390.1:18212-22827 GCF_000143415.4 Selaginella moellendorffii
GACATTCACATACATCACCAAAAACCCTTTAGCCCATGAGCCCTAAAATTCAAATACTAATTGAGTTTTTGCATCTTTTACTAAGGAAATTAGTCAGGACAGAAAAAGCGTCTAAGTGCAAGTTGCCTTTGCTGGTTTTTTTTTCCAATCTCTAGCCACGACATTCCAGTCTTGAAAAGAACCTCCAAATCTGATAAAAAAAACTAGGAGATTAAAAAAAACACTTTTGTGCATAACTCTTATTTGAGAACGTTCCGAATTTAACAGATACATTAGTGAACCAGCTCGCACAAATTCTCCTGGGATCGCTCGGCTTGTTGGCATGCAAACTTGGCTCCAACCGAATAAGATTTCCGCAAAAAAGTCTCTTTCATGTCAAGCTCAAGTTCTGGGAATCAAAAACAACAATCCATTTGCCCACGGTCAGAAAGGTAAGGTTTCCATGCGTACCTAGCATTGTACAGTACATAGCTGTTGTTCTTTATTACATGCTTGGGTACTCTTGGCAAACTGGATACTTTCTTCCAGTTCCATTCTTCACCACCTTTCCTGTCCAAGACTAAAACCACAAGTGATAATGATCTGAGTAAGAGAGAAAACAGGGTACATGGTCATGGCCGTGGCCAAATTTAAACAGGTCATAATATCACAGAATCTATCATAATAATGACTTTGACTAGGACTAACACTCCCACTCTGGCGCAGTAACTCAGACTCCCTCTGTCTCTCATGCGCGAGTACGCAATAGCTGCGCCAGCACCTCACGACCGCTCCTGTTTCTCCTGCAACTGTAAACGGTTGCAATTGAGAGCAAACTTATCCTTGGACGAGACTTGGTCAGCATATCAGCAAGCTGCTCGGTGGTCGAGCAAAATTGGAGGACAATAATGCCCTGCTGGACCTGCTCTCGGACATAGTGATAACGGAGTTGAATGTGCTTTGTCATGGAACTTTGATGTAGCTGAAAGAGCAATAGCGCTAATGTTGTCACAAAATAGCATCGTGGGCTGAACAAGAAAATGTCCAAGCTCTGTGAGCAATAAGCGAATCCAGACAGCCTCTTTGCGCGCTGAGCACGCAGAAATATATTCGGCTTCAGTAGACGACAGAGCTGTGATGCTCTGTTTCTTGCTCCTCCAAGTCAAAGTTGAGGCACCGAGAATAAAAACGTAGGCGGATGTAGATTTGCGGGTGTCTTTGTCACCAGCCCAATCTGAGTCGTAGTAGCCGCGCAAGTGGAACTGCTCATCTGGGACACGAGAATATGTAAGCGCCAAGGATTTGGTACCTTTCAAGTAACGAAAGATGCGCTTAACCGCTGCCCAGTGAGCTAATCCGGGATTTTCAGAAAATTTCGCCACGACTCCCACTGCATGCGAAAAATCTGGGCGGGTACAAATAACAAGATAAATCAGACTACCAACAGCTGCACGATACGGAATCCTCTTCATGGAATTGCTCTCAGCTTCAGTGGTTGGAGACTGAGTTTTAGAAAACTGAAGATTAAGCTCCATAGGTGTGGAAACTGGAGTACTGTCGTGCATATTAAAGCGTTTGAGAATTTCGTCCACATAGCGCTGCTGAGAAAGATGAATAGTTCCACGGGACCGGTCTCGAATAATATTAAGACCAAGACAAAACTTAATATCTCCAAGATCGTCCATCTCAAATTGAGAAGAGAGCTGCTCTTTGATCTTATGTAGAAAAGAAAGACAATTTGCTAGTAAGATGACCATCATCTTTTCAACATGTTTCTGGTACACGTTCTGATCAGCAGCATTTCTTGAAAACCAATAGAAATGAGAAATTTGTCCATTTTGTCGAACCAAGCTTTAGGAGACTGTTTAAGACCATATAAAGCTTTCTTGAGGCGACAAACCATCCCGGGCTGCTTCTGATAACCCTCTGGTTGCTGGATGAAAATTTCTTCAGTAAGATCTCCGTGCAAAAATGCTGTACGAACGTCCATTTGATGCACCTCGAGATCATATTGAGCTGCTAAAGCTAGCAAAACTCGAATAGAGGCCAGCACAGGTACGTAAGTCTCGGTAAAATCAAGGCCTGCGATTTGTGTAAATCCACGAGCCACATACCTCGCTTTAAACCGAACGACGTGATTGGCTGCATTCCTCTTAACTCGAAATAGCGGCAGTCAGCTGGCTTTGAAACGAGCGTCCAGGTGTCGTTCTTTTGAAGCGAGAGATACTCAGAATCCATAGCAGCTCCGCACTCCACAGCATGAGGACCTGTGAGCGCTTCAGTCACCGTTCTTGGCCCAGGAACATCGTTAGAACCAGCAAAATAAAAACGACTTGACCGCGACCTGAAAAAGTGTTGACTCTCGGCAGCATCCTGAGCTCGTTGAGATGGAAAAAGTGGCCGGCCAGAACGAGAATAGCCGACAGGGTCACTCTGAGAACGAGGCCGCTCAACTTCTGGGACGAGATCTAGCTCTGGTGACTCAGGTGGCGGTAAGGGTGGGGTTGATGTTTGCTCCGGTGGAAGCGACTGCAGATGAAGAGGCGGTGGAGGATTGAGTGGTGGTGGAGGAGGTTGTTGAGCTGCTGGTGGAGCTCCACTGAAGCTGGAAGCACCGGAACTTCTTCCACAAGTCGC
This sequence comes from Selaginella moellendorffii, assembly GCF_000143415.4. NCBI lineage: Eukaryota > Viridiplantae > Streptophyta > Lycopodiopsida > Selaginellales > Selaginellaceae > Selaginella > Selaginella moellendorffii. The sequence goes on from NW_003314390.1 coordinate 20,829, forward strand.
CAAGTTGAAGGAGTTGGAGTGGAAAGATATGGATTTACATGGAAAGATATCTTCAAAAACCTTCACATCACGTGCTGGAAAAACTGCCAGTCGCAAGCTTCGGCAATCGAGCAAGGTTCAACCGAATACTCGAAAGTGTGCAACGGATGGCTTCTTTCCAGTCCATAATTCTTCTGGAGTGATATTAGAAAGAGTAGATGTTGGAAGACGATTGTGAAGATAAGGAGCGGTAACAACAGCCTCTCCCCAAAAAGATTCTGGACAACCAGCGCCAAGGAATATTGCATGAGTAGACTCGACCAACGTGCGGTTCATGCGTTCTGCTGCTCCATTCTGCTGTGGCGTCCCTGGAACGGTGAATTGCTGAACAATTCCACAATAGTTTTGAAATTTCTTGGAAACATACTCATTATCAGACCTCAGGATTTTGACGGATTTGCCAGTCTGCTTCTCTTCTCGAGACCGAAAATCCACGAAGAGGGAAAACACTTCACTTTTACAAGACATAACTCTCACTTCCACTCGCCTGGAATAATGGTCTATAAATGTGACAAAATCAAGAGAAGCAATTGGCATAGAACCAACATCAGAGTGAACTAGTCCAAGGAGATCAGCTGCTCGTTCATGAGAATTCTTTGGAAATGGAGCTGCAACAAGCTGCTACTTAATAAGCTTCTCAGCGTCAATGCCAGAGTTGCATCTTAGATTCCTTGGCCATAAATATACGAAGAGGAGGCACTAAAATAGCATCAAGCTTGTAAATATCAGCATACCTGCTACCGTGCATTACCCTCGACCCCATCAAGAGAAAAAACAATGCCTCGTTGATCTCCAGAAAATTGACTAATAATCAGACTCAGAGTGAGAGTCTTAGGCTTCTGCCACGTGGCCCGGCCATGACCATGTCCATTTCTCTCTTGTTAGCGTCTCCTCATATCATTATCATGGTATCAGATTGTAGATCCAATGGTTCACCATGCTAGGAGAGACCTGCCCTTTCTGATCAACAACCGCTGTACAGCAGAACATGGCGAGCTGCCAGAGCAGCATTTAATCCTTTTGTACAAGGGAGATTTTGCAAATTGGGCTGCCCTCCTAAAGGTCGTTTTCTTGTGTGATAATTGCGATGGGATTGTCGCAGGCAAAGAACCTGAACTAGCCCAAGGTGCTCCTGAATTAGTAGACTGGAAGCTGCGCAACAAGCAAGCCCTATCTACAATAGGCAAGCAGTACATTCGTCTTCTTGATCTTGATAACAATGCTCCCATAAATTGGACCAATCTAACCCAGTTTCTTGGTGCTCAAATGGTTGAACATGTGGTCATGTTGAAGGGTGAGTTCTTCACTTTAAAGATGGATCCCTAATTGCCTGTCAAGAAGTTTATCAACAACATTCTCTACTATGAGTAGCACCTTCAAGATGCAAATTAGCCTTTGACAAATGTGGACAAGCAAGCAGCCCTGATCAATGGCATTCTTGATATCGTCTTCGCACAACGTTTCAGAATCTTCAAGGCCAGCTCACTTCTGGATTTAGTCTTGGTCTTCAATTTCTGCTGTTGGCATTCTTCTTCCTTGAGAGATGAGCACATTGCTTCAAAAGTGAGTTGGCCTTGAAGATTCTGAAATGTTGTGTGAAGACTCTCATACTCAATATCAAGAATGTCATTGATCAGGGCTGCTCGCTTGTCCACATTAGTCAGAGGCTGCAAAGGTGCTTCTCATAGTAGAGAATGTTGTTGATAAACTTCTTGACAGGCAATTGGGGATCCATCTTTAAAGTGAAGAACTTGCCCTTCAACATGACCACATATTCAACCATTTCAGCACCAAGAAATTGGGTTAGATTGGTCCAATTTATGGGAGCATTTATTCAGATTAAGACGACGAATGTATTGCTCACCTATACCCCTACCCATTGAAGATAGGGCTTGCTTGTTGCGCACCTTCTACTCTGCTAGTTCAGGAACACCTTCGGGGCCGTTCCGGTTCTTTGCCT
>NW_003314390.1:24972-68528 GCF_000143415.4 Selaginella moellendorffii
ATCCATCGCATTATCACACAAGAAAACAACCTTCAAGAGGGCAGCCCAATTTGCAAAATCTCTTTTTGTACAAAGGGATAAAACACTGCTCCAATGCAGTGGCAGCAGTACTACTGCTCGCCATGTTCTGCCGTACTTTGTGTAGCCAGCGGTTGTTGATCAGAAAGCACAAGTCTCTCCTAGCATGGTGAACCATCAGGATCTATAATCTGATACCATGATAATGATCTGAGGAGACGCTAGAAAACAGGGTACATGGCCATGGCCGTGGCCACCAGCGTCTGACCTAACTACCCCGTGCCACGTGGCAGAAGCCTGACTCTGAACGAGCTCCTTGAGTAACCATCAATCCAATATCGCCTCCAACTTCCAGCATGTGTGAATAAGCACCAAGTTTAAGCGTCATATTGTCCCAAGCTTACAGCCATGTTGAGTTGTTGACGTTTGCCATATCATCAATCTCTAACAACACAAGTGATGCTTGATACAATTGTGAGAATCCAAGGCCATAGTGCACTCCTTTGATGCAAACCGTGTTCATAGACCACATCCTCATGGTCTGACCGAGAGGGTATAACCAAATGCCCACCTTTGAGTCTAAATGAAATGGCTTTAGAACATCATACCCTCGCTTGTGTGTAAGGTATCAGCATTTGAGTGCGAGCTATTGAGGGTTGCATTGATGGAATCTCCACCCATTGCTTGGTCACTGGGTTTCCAACCATGAAAGGCCTTTTGGAATAACGAGAAGATAATTCCCTGGGCAGACAAAACTACTTGCGACCCATGCGGGGCAAACCAGTTCTCAATAGATATTTCTTTCCCCATCAGACTCCATGCTGGTTACTTCTAGAAGCGTCTGAGCTCGTTGAATGAAGTATACCCTTGGTGCAGAAACAGGAACTTGGTTCATCCATTGTTCCGTGAAGTATGGATGCCGTTGCAAATGAAACCATTGCTTACACGCCGGCTGCAGCCGCAAAACATCTTCGGCTGGTAGAAAGGACAGTACATGAGCATTCCATCTCGACTGGGCTTGAGCGTGAATCCATGCATCTGAGAGGAAGCTCTCGGTAGATTTGATGAACGAGAGAGAATCATACCTTCTTCCCAGAGTACGGGTTCAGCAAATAGAGAAGCCTAATTTTGCCACCAGCGACTTCCACGGTATCTATTCGGGAATGCCAGCCGCTGCTGGCGCTACGCCCGGGGCCTGCCGGGCGTCTCTCTTATTGACTATAAGAACTGAACAGACACGACGGGTCAAAGAGGGAATCACGAATATTCCCTCAATACTCCCACTCAAGTTGAGCTCGCGATACTTCTTTTCTTCACGCCCAGAGCTTGTGCGTGTCGCGCGAACACTCGGTGGAAGTGCCTCGTGAATATATCTGCCACCATCTCCGTGGTAGCACAGTAGACGAGTTCCACTTTCTTCACCGCTACCTGTTCACGAATAAAATGAAACTGAACCTGGATGTGTTTTGCGATGAAATCTTGGATTCTTCGTCAAGGCAATAGCTCCTTGATTGTCGCAATGCAGAACCGTTGCCTCCCCTTGCTCGTAGCTTAGACCGTTCAGCAGAGTCCTGAGCCAAAGAATTTCCTTGGCTGCTTGGGTCATCCCGATATACTCAGCCTCTGTGCTCGAGAGAGCCACGATTGGCTGCCGCTGGCTGCTCCATGTAACTGCTGCGCTGCCCAGGCTGAAGACGTAGCCTACGCTGATCAACTTCCCCTGCCCAGTCTGCATCCGAGAATTTGAGTTGAGGCTGCTCTTGTTTTGTGTAGTACAAAACATAATCGGCTGTCCCCTTCAGGTAACGAAACACACGCTTAACTGCCTGCCAGTGCTGGAAGCCGGGATTTGCCAGGAACTGCGAAACCACTCCCACTGAATAGGCGATCTCTGGCCTGGTACAAACCATGAGGTAGACTAAACTGCCTACCATCTGCCTGTACGGGATCCTCTCCATCACTGCTTTCGCTGCTTCCGTCTGAGGTGCCATGTTCTTACTGAGGTGCATGCCAACTTCCATTGGCGTTGATGCAGAGTTGACGTCACTAAGCTTGAATTTCTGGAGGAGCTCTTCAATATATTTCTTCTGAGACATTTCTAGTGTGCCCTTCCTCCTGTCTCTGAAGATCTGGATGCCAAGACAGTACTTGACGCTCCCAAGGTCCACCATCTTGAATCTCGAGCTGAGATCTTTCTTCAGTTGATGAATCAGCTTCTTGCTTTTGCTGAGGAGCAAGCAGTCGTCCACGTACAAAGCCAACAGCACCAGGAGAGCTCCCACTTGCTTAATATACACATTAGTGTCTGCAGAGGGACTCTCGAAGCCAAGGGCAAGAAGAAACGAGTTCATCTTTGCGTACCAGGCACGAGGCGATTGCTTCAGGCGCCTTCTTGAGCTTGCATACCAAGTGCTCTCGTCCTTTGGCAATAAATCCGGCTGGTTGCTCAATGTAGACTTCCTCCTCCAAGTCGCCATTCAGGAACGCCGTCGTTACATCCATGTGCTCGACGTGCATGTCTTCGTGAGCTGCTAAGTTGTAGAGAAGTCGAATTGATGCAAGCTTCACCACTGGTGAAAAGGTCTCATAGAAGTCGACTCCTTCGACTTGTGAGAATCCTCTCACAACAAATCTGACTTTGTAGCGCGTGTCTCCATCAGGTCCTGTCTTGAGCCGCAAGAGGAACTTGGTCTTAATCACCTTCCTCCCAGGTGGCAGCTCCACAAGATCCCAGGTCTTGTTCTCCATCAATGAGCTGTACTCAGCTTTTCGAGCCTTATTAGCTTTCTTGGCCTCTTCGTTTGCCCAGTGCCCTGGTTTCTTGCAAATGTTACAGCGATCATTCTTCTTTTTCTTCTTGAACTTTTCTGGTTTGCTGCTCTCGCCCTGATCGTTCATTGGTCCTAATCTGTCCCACACTGTGACAGATCGTTTCCCCTTTCCTGCGAAGAGTGCCAATTCTTTCTCATTTGAGCTCGCTTGCCCTGACTTGAGAAAACCCTCCAACGCTGTGAGGTTAGCTACGATCTGGCTGAAAGTGTTACTGGAACTTAAATGATGCGACCCTGCGAGTTGCATTGGTCCAAGCCCCTTGAAGAAAGCTGTGATCAGCTCATCTTCATCGAAGTCCTTCATTTGAACTGCATCGATGGATTCTGTCTGAAGAGAAGAGAGCGGCCCTGAGGCGCTGACAGAGGCAGCGCCATCGTCCCAGGATCTGAAGCCCTCAGGGCTCCGATACCATATTCGGGAATGCTAGCCGCTGCTGGCGCTACGCCCGGGGCCTGCCGGGCGTCTCTCTTATTGACTATAAGAACTGAACAGACACGACGGGTCAACTTGACCCACGAGGGAATCACGAATATTCCCTCAATAGTATCAACACCCACGAGACGGAGTTTAAAACACTCGATGCATCGGAGAAATCAATTACGTCTTACCTTATCAAAAGACCTTATGTCCCTACGTCAAACAGCTTGATTTCTCAACAGCAAATACCAGGCCTTGCTCTGAGAAAGTTCCGAAAGAAAGGAAAGATGCTTTTCTTACTTGGAAAACGTTGCTGCGCAGATGCCACAACCGGACAGTGTGATCCAATTACATGAACGAATCGTTCTTCGGGGACACTTCACGACCAAGCCCTCCATTGCTTTTTCGTCCTGGGAAGATTTGTCGAAGAGTCAGCAACCAGAATTACTCCAGGTTGCTGCATGTTGACAACTCATCGTCAGACACTCTAAAGTGCGTCACAGTGTACGAAGGAATGGATGAACCTAGTGGTGAGGAAACTAGTCCAGTTTGTTCCTGCTGGTGGAAAAAATCCATCTGTTCCAAGGAACCATTGGACATGAGCTCGTAGACGAGCAGCCTTCTGAAGCATCAGAAGCGACTTATGTTTCCCAGAGCCGAGACTTCTGTTACCAACTCCTTTTGTCCATGCTGTGTCACTGCTCAAGGACTGGCCTACTTGTAGACGTTGCATTTCTTTTTCGCTGTTGAGTGAATCAGCCTCTCTGGAGCTAAGTAGCCTGGAGTTCCTCTCACTCCAGTGACCATTCTATTTCGACTGTCAATGAGTAGTTTCGCTATTGCGACTTTGGCCTACTTGTCACCCAGGATGTTGGCTTGAGATCCAAGTGGATGGTCGAGTCTCTGGATTCCTCGTGGAGACTGCTCCAAGATCGAGTCACCACTCCCGGCCTGGGCCATGAGCGAAATCCAGAAAGGGAACACGATGCAAGTGGTGTCAAGGACTCAGAGGCAGGCAAAGAATCTAATCCAGATGACTAATGCAATGGTGCGAATCTTCACTTACCTTCCAGTTTGATGTCCAGGCGCCTGGAATCCTCACATTCACATACCATCACCAAAAACCCATTCGCCATGAGCTTCACATTTCATTTTCCCGCGGAACAGAGAAATCCTAAAAACACAGCGACCGTTCACGAAAAGTATCTGCCTCTTAATTTCATGATCACAACAGTATTGACACGAAAGCCCCAAAGGGTAGCACTCTGAAACGCTCCAGCCCCTTGAATGACCGCTTGGCCCTTCGAATAGTTAGCCCCCGCAAAAGCGCTCGCCCTGCTATTCATCGCCATCCTCGCACCCAGCGCCGCCATTACATGGTATGGAGTGAACTTGAGCACTCTGTCGCCCACCGCAATGCACAGCATTCCCTAATAGAACTTCTTGGCGTCTGGCGAGAAGAAGCCGCCCATGACCTCGGTGCTCGGGAGTGCATACCACTGCACAATGCATTCGCAATACCAAAGGAGAGTGAAGCACAAAACCAAAGGAGAAGATTCATCACCTTTGGGGCAATGAACAAATCGCCAACAGTGTAAGTACGAATGGGGTACTCCGGATCGCTCATATCGCTGTAGCTCTTTCGAAGATACGATGTTCCAGCCTCGAGCATGTTGTCCATTGTTGTCTTAGGCCAAGTTGTCGTCCCTGGCTTTGTAGACTTGGCAAAATCTAAAAGAGATGGTCTTTGAAGCTAGACATCCACACCAAACTGAGCTATACCTGCGTACGCAGCATCGGAGATTTCGCTTCCTCCCGTTTTGATTTGCCCCTCCGCTTCCAGGATTGCATACGTGAACTTGGTCCTTGGGAACGCTAGCAGATACACTGCAAGAGCTTAATCCAGAGAGAGTTTGTGAAAAGAGCTTTACGCTGTTTATAGTGTCGGCTTGACAAGTTATGTTGTGCTTCTACTTGTGCATATGCAGTATCTTGAGCGACTGCGTCCCAATCCTCGTCGTCCTTGAATTCGCAAAGCAGCACACAACGTTGTGGCGACATGAAAAGTTTCTCCAGCTTGCCCGCACGGTTGTGAGGCTCTTCATCGAAGACAAACACTCTAGCACCGGTACTGCGCTTAGGCGATTCCTGACTTTGTTTTCCTGTGCAAATTTCGGACTGCTTCGTCCCTTACGTTGTATTCCACTTCTGTAGAAATCGTAAACTTTTGCACTTGTCGGATAAGTTCCAGACGCCTGAGGCTCTCTATAACTCCTGTTTTGCTTAGATCAGGATTGTAAGCCTGCACATACTCTGCCATGGAAAGAGTTACTGTTTGTAGGCACATGTCAAGCGTCTCCTTGCTCATTTCAAACTGACCAAGTTGGGATGAACAAACCAAAGCAAATCTCGCTTGGCTGGAAAGAAAATGGATCCGTTTTCCAGGCTCCTTGATTTTAATTAATCGACTTGTTTTGTGTTTTAATTCTTTTAATAAACATTTTATTAGGATTTTTTTCTAATTTTAAAAATGGGCATACAAGTATTTATATAAAATTCAGAATTTTTATTCTTTTATCATTATTGAAAATTTTCAAAATAAAAACAATTGTAAAGTTATATTTTAGTTATATTTATAGCTAAAATAGAGAAAATATTAATTATTTCTAATTAAAAAAGTTATTTAGTTAAAGAAAAGATTTTAACCATATATTGTATATATAACAAATTAATTTAATAAATTATTTAGGTTATCTCTGTTACTATTTAAATAATTTGCAATGCATTGCATGTAGCAATGCTTGATTTACTTAATAGTAGTGTTATTTCTATTTATTGATTAAATTAATCAAATGAAAGTTTATAATTATAAACATGAAAGACAAGATTATATAGACTATTAGATGTTAGAATCAACTAGAATATACTAGGAAGTTTATAAACAATAAATATGTTTATAAATTATAAATACAAGATTAATCTAAATGAATAACAACCATTAGATTGTAAAAGATCCTAGAATATCAAAGCATATTTTAGGTATATCCACTATCACCCACAGGTTTTTTAAGCAAACTAAAAATAAAGAAATTAAATATAATAATATTTACTAAGAATGTATAATAATAACTTAATTAAATCTATGAAGTACTGTAAAACGTTTTATGATTTTTCAATAAAAGATAATAAATAAATAAATATATAAATATAAAAATGTATATATATGTATGTATAAGAATAAAACTTAAACTTATAATAGGAAAAATGTATTCTAAAGTTTTTATATATACAATACCTTAAAAAAATAAAAATAAAAAGGTCTAAATATACAGCTATAATGCCATATATATTAACATAGTGGGATTTTGGTAGCAAACATATTAGTTTCAATTTAGACCATTTTCTTTTATATATAAATTAAGGTTTTTGGGCTAATTGATATGCACATTTCTTTTTATATTCTATACACTCACATTGGTGGAGATGATGGGCAATTTTGATTGTCCTTAAGAAGTGTTAAGATTTAGGATTTTGGTTTAAATTTAACTTTTGCATTATCTAAATTTTCATTTTCTTATAGCTTTTCTCAACTTTTTCTCTTTTATGCTTTCCTTCTTGTTCATCTTTATAGCAAAGCAATATACTTCACCTCCTTTGACTCTAGAGTAATAGTTAGTGCAATTGCTCAATTTTATATGGTTGCAATTGAATAATCAAATTTAGATGGCAACATTCAAACGCATATTTGGACATGTTGATGATTGTGATGATGCTTTTCAATAATTGCATTGTCTTCACCAATGGCCATCTGAGTCAATGATACAATTTGGTGTTCGTTTTTGAAACCTCTTGCTTCGTGTAAAGTTAAATATGTCAAAGTGGATCAAGTTGGGAATGTTGTGGCAAAAACTTCATCAAGATTTTGTAGGACTTCTATATGCACTTACTTTAGCCACCATTGACGATACTCTTCACTTGGCATAATGTTACAAAATGTTGTTTTTTCCACTTTTTGTTGTATATCCTTCAATTCTACTTCCTAAGGTGTATTTGGATCTAAAAACATGATTTATCTTAGGTACTATATTTTTTATAAGGGTTTATAAGTTGATCATGACAAACTTGTGACTATTCTAAAGTTTCCCACTCCAAAGTGTGTGAATTATGTGTAACACTTCTTGGGCAAGATGCAGTATCTTAGTTATTTTATTGATCTTCTTTTTTATTGTACTGTACCATTGCAAACATTGCTAAAGTCATTAACATCATCTTTTATATGGTTTATAAACTGTGAGTAAATCTTTACGGATCTCAAAGAGCTATTAATTACTCCTCCGGTTTGGCATATCTTGATTACACTCAACCTTTCATTTTACGCAAAGATACTTCCAGTCATGGAGGTGTGTTAATGCAAGAGAGCTCGAGTGTGTCGGGTCAACGCCATCCTATTGTATATATCAAATGTGTATTACAACTAGTAGAAGTGAATTACTCCATGATAGGGAAGGAGTGTTTAGTAGCAGTTTGGGGTTTCTAGAAACTTCATGCACATTTATATGATTTGTAGAGGTTATTATAAAGTGATCATGCTATAGTTCCTTCATTATTAAAGCAAAATGACTTGGTTGATTGTACTATTTTTCCCTTTTGCGATCCCTTTAATAGTTTTTGTGTTGTAGTAGTTGATCAGCTTATGAAGGAATATGCTAATCTCTTTGAATTTGACTTATTGTCTAAGGCCAAAATTCCCATACATCATCCAATTCCAACTGAGGATGTTTGTCCAATCAAAGTTCTTATTCGTCATTGGTCACCCAAAGAAATCAAAATTTTACATGAAAACGTTAAGGAAATGTTGGAAAAGTGTGTTATTTAAAAGTTACGGAGTCTTTGGGCATGTGAATTTCATCTTGTGACAAAACCTAATGAGAGTATTCATTTCTACATTGATTATTACTCATTAAACGAAGTGATGATCCTAAATGTGTACCCTCTTCCTCACATTGCTGATCTCTTGAATCATCTAAGGAGAAATTGTTGATTCACTAAGTTAGATTTTGTTTCTGGGTATTTACAAGTACTGATAGCCGAATAAAATATTTCTAAGATTGCTTTTTGTACACTATTTGGTTTGTATAAGTTCGTGGTGATGCTATTTGGTTTGAACAATGCTTTAACGACTTTCTAGTATATGATGGACAAGGTTCTTTGTGATATGCCGAAGGTGACTATTGACTTCATCAATGATGTTTTAATCCATTCGGAGGGGACATGGGAGGAACATGTCTGTGATGTTTGTAAAGTGTTAGATTGGCTATGGGAAGTTGATTTAAAACTGAAATAGTCGAAACGCATGTTTGGATCCAAGGACACAACTCATTTTAGGTACCATATTTCTCACGAGGGATTGCAAGTTGATCCTGACAAACTTGTGGCTAATGTAAAGTTCTCTACTCTGAAGTGTGTGAATGATGTGTAATGCTTTCTGAGTAAAATGCAATATCTTGGTCATTTTATGGATCATTTCCTAGGTAAGGTGCAATATCTTGGTCATTTTATGAATCTTCTTTTTTATCGCATTACACCATTGTGAGTGTTGCTAAAGTCATCAACATCATTTTTTATCTGATCTACAAAATGTGAATAGGCGTTCATGGATTTCAAGGAGCTATTGACGACTCCTTTGGTTTTGGCATATTTTAACTACACTTTACTTTTCATTTTGTGCATGGATGTTTATGATATTTGTTTTGGAGGTGTGTTAATGCAAAAGAGCCCAAGTGTACTTGGTTAACACCATCCCATTGCATATATAAGCTGTACATTGCAATCGATAAAGGCAAACTACTCCACAACAAAAAATGAGTGTTTAATAGCAATTTTGGGTTTCAAGAAAACTTTATGCATATTTATATGGTTCTTAGATATTCCTAAAAGGTGATCATGGTATAGTTACTTCATTATTGAAGTGGAAGAACCTAGTTGGTCGTATTGCTCAGTGGGTTTTGAAGCTTCAGATATATTATTTTGATGTTGTTCATCACCTAAGGAGTTCTATGGCTGATGCTAATACCCTTTTTCAAACTCCTTTTTCTTCTTTAATCTTTTCTCATGTTTCTGATGAGCCTGTTGTTTCAGTATCTATAAATTTTCTAAATGAGGATTTTATGCCATCGGCAATTGTACTTGACGTTCAATGTCCACAAAGTGCAGAGCAAGATTTACCTTCTCTTGATGAGGTTCATGAGGCTTAAAAGATTGAGCCATGGTTTTGAAGGCTAGTTGAGATTCTTACATCACTTACTAATGACTTGCCATTCCAGCATTTACATTTTCAATATCGCCTTGAAAATGGCATTCCTTATTTTATGGGGATGGATCCTGATAATCATTTATAGCTGGTGGTGCTTTTAATTTTTATTGCATGGTTTCTTCATGCCAACCATGTGTAAGCTCCTGAATTTGGACTTCCCAGGAGGTCACCCAGCCTAATACTATTCAAACCCAAGGACGTTTAACCCCATATATCCCAAGACCCTTAATTAATTGGAAAACGGGGTGCACTCTTGTCCATGGGCCCTTTCCCTCTATATTTGAACCCCAATGGATCATCTCTCGAGTCGTTCTCTTTGGTTGTTTACACCATGATTCTCCTATTCTAGGTGGGTATATGGGATATTGTTGTGTGACTGAAAAGCTGTACATGTCTTTCTATTAGCTGAAGATGTGATGTGATATTATTTGGTATGTGTGTAGCTGCATTTGGTGCCAAGCTCGTAATACTCCCCCTTGTGCTAAAGAAGGACGGTTGGAGTCAATTGCAATTTCTCATCCATTTGAGTTTATGGCGTTTGATTTTATGGGACTTTTTCCACAATTGAGTATTGGCAATGAGTATATTATTATTACTTTTGATTACTTGACTTGCTAGGTGGAAGTTGATGTTCTTGCTAGTGCCTTCATAACTACTGTTGGATACTTCCTCTTCAATTGAGTGGTGTTCCAACATTCTTTCAAATAATGGTCCTATATTTATGGCTGAGGCATTTAATGTTTTTACGTCTCAATTGAGGATACGTCACACTTTCACGAATGCTTATCATCCACAGTCAGACAGTTTAGTGGAAGGGCTCATTTGGACATTCAAAGGGATCATCGTGAAGTATATGAACTTTCAGCATTCGAATTGGGATGGTTATTTGCCATCTTTTCGATATGTATATGTTATAGGGGTGCAAAGTTCTATTGGTGTTTCACCATATAAATTTTTATATAGTCATAATCCAATATAACCAATGGAATTAACTTGACCTTCAAGATTACCATGAGATACCAATACTAAGTCATGGGATTAATATTTGAAAAACATTCTTCCACTTGTCTGAGCAAAGTTTGGTGAACAATTGGGTTGCATACAAGTGGGACAATAAAGTGCTATAACTTCCATCATCATCCACTTGCAAAATACAAAATGGATGACTTAGTGTTAGTCTATTTTCCATATAACGCACTTTATCTCTCTCCCTTAAGCTAACTGGAAAAGGCTTGGTTTGTGGATGCTCCACCAAGAGGAAGGACATATGTATGGATGCCTAATATGTACGATTTCAACTTTACGGGTAGGAATATATCTTGCTCAAAGGTATATTATACTTTTAAGTAGCTACTAATCAATGGGAATAAAACCCATGCCATTTGCTTCGAACCACATGAAGTGCACTTTATTTTTCTCTCTTTAAGCCAATTGGAAAAAGAGTAATTACTTGATGAAAAAGCCCTTAATGGCTATTTTATCCCCATTTATCCTTTAAAGTTCCAAGGATCCATTGTGACAATATATTAAAATCTCATCCCATGATCGCATACACTATAATTTTTTGGTTTATCTAAAAGGCTCTTTTTTGAGTGGAAAGGACCATATTGAGTGTTGCGGCAAGTTGGACCACAAATTTATGAAGTTTGGCATGATGTCTAGTAAATTGATCCTCGAAAATTATGCATGTGTAGTAGTTAAAATGCTTCATACAAAGGGATTATAAACAAATGGTACTACCTACAAATCCACTAATGCCTTCTGTTCTTCCAAATCCCGGCCTATCTACAAGAGAACCTTAATAGTCTTCCATTATTCTGAGAGGAGGGGATGATATAAGATATAAGTGTATGGCTACGATGCCATATATTAATATTACCATAATGGGATTTTAGTAGCCATTATATTGGTTTCAATCCGGACCATTCACTCTTGTATATAAATTAGGGCTTTTTAGTTAATTGATATGCACACTTTCTATATTCCCTTTCCATATTCTATGCACTCATTATATGTGTGTGTATATGTATGTATATATATATAGGAATAATATTTAAACTTATAATAGTAAAAGTGTATTATAAAAGATTTATATATACAATACCTTTAAAAATATAAAACAAAAACATAACTTAATAATTTTTAAACATTAATATTACCTTAATATTTACATAATAATGTCAACCATACCATTACCTTAATTTTATGTTTTTAATTTTAAAATAAATTTAATTTTTTATTTTTTATTATTTGTGGTGCAGCACTATTTCTTCTTAAATATTTAAAATAAATAAAATACAAATATTTAAGGAAATTTTGCTAAATAGGAGAAAAATATGAGAGTCATTTTATATTGTTACAAATGGTGAATAAAAAATAGATGTTAAATTATATTTTTTTATGATGTTAAGTTTCTTATAATAATTATAATATAAAATGTTATGTTTTCATATAATAAAATTTGCAATATCACATAAAGTTACAAAAATTGCATTAAATGTTTTGCATCTTATTTATTATGCTATAGTAAAAAATTACAATACAATTAACTTTACAACATTTTTTACTTTTATTTACTAAAAAGTTATCTATAATGTTAGAGTTTGGATTAAAAAATTTTTAAAGTTCACTATGGTCATAAGGTTAGTAGTGGGTAATTTTTTTAAACAATGCAATATCTTTAAGTGGGAGATAAACATTAATGTTGTAATTTATAATAAAGTTTTGCAATATAGAAAAACTCATTATGTTACATCTTGTAACATTAAATTTCCAAAAAATTGTTTTATTATTTTGTATTATCTATTTTGAAGTTAGCTTTTTTATTTATTCATGTTAATCAAGCTTTTTATTATTCAAATAATTCCCTAATGGGCTAAACAAAGTTTACTTTAATAGTTTATTTTCATTATTGTTCTCAGATGTGTCCTTCAACAATGGTACTCGCAAATGCCGATCTCACCAAACCCGGCATCCTTGTTGATCCTCACTGGATGCAGCCATACTGGTATCATAGCTCAAGGACTGGAGGAGTTTTTCTCCAATCGACCATGGAATCTACTGCTGCATGGTGGGCGTCTTTGGATGAGCCAAGCATCTGGGTGAAGCCCAGGAGGTTGTCGAGAGCATGCCTTTCGAGCCGGATTCGAGTGCCTGGCTGACTCTACTGTCCAATAGTCATGGGGACTTCGAGAGGGGTGATGGATCTTGACCGGAAGAAATCGTTACCTTATATACTTTTGTCGAATATGTACGTTTTTTCACGCTAAAACGCGAGGAGCGTTCTGGCAACCAACGAGTTACATTAGAAGCGCACAAACTTAAAGGTTTTCTAAACGCGATTGGCTCCATGGCTCTCATCTCGGCCTGTAACTTCCATCTCGATCCGTTTTTGCTCGTCCCGAGTTCTCTGAATTTGCTCTAGAGAAAACAAACTCGTAAGTTGCCATCTTCACTGAGAGATGGCTAATCTTTCACGTACGTACATGAACTCTGCTCATCAATCTTTTCCTCTTCTGCTGCAGGTGACTGTACTTTCTCTGGCTTTCACGCTGCTCCATGTCTTGAGCGAGGGAGACGAGGAGCTGCTTAGAACACTGTGGCCACTTAGAGCAGAGCACGGAGGAACTTGGACGCTGCCGAAGCAAGAAAAACAATTACGCGCTGCATGTGGTCATTTCCTTTTGCTCCTTTTAAGGACACGGTAAGCTGCGATAGGGTATGGCTACTATCTATGTTCCCCAGAAGAGGCAAAAGCGGCACTGGGATGGTATGATCACGAATGGCAAGGTGAGGGGTAGAATCACAGGTACTCTGGATCATCGCATCTGGTCCCAGCTGCCTTTGGAAATCCAGCTCCACATTCTAAACTTCTTGCCAGTGCCGGCACTTTGCCGTGGAAAGAGTGTCTGCAAGGCTTGGAAGTCCGCAATCCAGGGCACCAGAGCTCAAGGGCAGTGGTATATCATGGATGGTTACTGCAGTGTTGGGCTCTGTGATGGAAATTCCAGATCTCTTTCATGGAAGATGATTAAGATTTTCAAACCTTTGGAGGAAAGAACAGAACATATCTGTGTGTCTTCTGCCGGGTTTGTTCTCGCATACTTTATTTTGGACAGGTTACAAACTATAGTGGTGTTCAACCCCTTGAATTTAAGGTCCTTGGTGAAGCTGCCTCGACCACCTGGTTCTAACCTCATACTTTTCGTGGCAATCCAATCTTCAGTTGGTAGTTACCACAGGCCTTGGTTTTCTGTGATTTGTCTCCGGGGAATCAAGCCAACGATGACAGGTGCACGCCATCTCGTTCTACAAGTTTATGATTCGAGAGTTCACAAATGGGTCTCGTCTTGTCGAGTATTCACAAGCAGAGATGAAATTGCCTAGGTTTCCTTTCATGACGCCACCAATTGCATGCTTCTACGGGAGGACAAGCTTTACTTTATCACGATCACAAAGAACAACACCAGGTCGCTCAAGTGTGTCAACGTGTGGGATTCACACGGCAAGGTGGCGACTTTGGCAACGTGGACGAGCCTTCCCATGGGCTTGCATCAAGAAACATACGACGCCCCATGCCGGTACAATAACACCTCACTTGTTTACTGCGCTGGTAAGTTTCTTCTTTTTCTTTTGGGATATCTACATGTTTGTGATTACTGAGTTTCAGGAAAGCTGGTGCTTGCAAACTTGATTCCAGACAGTGTCGATGCACAAACCCAAGTTGGTTTTGTCTATCTGGATGAAGCATCCAGACAGTGGCAACCCTTGGCAACTATGCCTAGAGAGAATATGCCGGCAGAGCTTAGAAAAGTTGGGCTGCGAGCAGGCAATATGCGTGAGTGGAGTTTGATAGTGGCGGGAGGGGAGACGGAGATCACCTTGTTCATAACTCACTTAACGTTCGGTTGGGGTTGCATTTACAATAAGGAAACCGGTATCTGGCGACCAGCTTGTGGCCTAAGGTCCGAAGGTGGTATGCTGTATCCTTTCAAGCCATCATTCCATCCAGTCTCCATTTAGTTACTCCCATTAAAGTTGCTATTTTGTGGTGTCATGAATGAGTATGGGAGGTGAAGAAATTCATAAAAACTTTTTTTTTTCAAACTGTGAGTGCATGGAATATGGAAAGGGAATACAGAAATGTGCATATCAATTAGCCCAAAAACCCTAGCTTATATACAGGAGCGAGTGGTCCGGATTGAAACCAATCCGACGGCTACCAAAATCCCACTACGCTAATATTAGTATACGGCATTGTAGCCGTACACTTGGCCCTCACATCATCCCCTCCTTTCGGAATAATAGAAGGCCGTCAGGGTTCTCTTGTAGATGGGCCGGGATCTGGAGGAACATCAGGAGGAGGCATCGGTGGATCTGTAGATGGTATTAACTGCTCCTGATCCCTTTGTATGAAGCGTTTTAACCGCTGCACATGCACAATCTCCGGAGGATCGGCCTGCTGAACGTCATGCCAAACCTCATAAACTTGTGGTCCAACTTGCCGCAACACCCGATACGGTCCTTTCCACTGCGCAAGGAGCCCCTTAGATAAACCACGTACCGTAAGATAGGGAAAACGGACTAACACCAAATCATCCACTTTGTACTCCGCAGGTGGACGATGATGGGAATTGTAGCGCCGTTGTTGTCCCACTTATACGCGGCCTAAGTGTTCAGCAGACTCTGCTCGGACAAGTGGAAGAATGCTTGTCAAATATTGATCCCATGACCTAGCATCAGGAGCTCGTGGCAATCGCGAAGGTAAACCTAGCTCTGTTGGTAATATTGGATCATGACCATATAGAAGTTTATATGGTGAAGCACCAATAGAACTCTGCACCCCTGTGACATAAGCATACCGAAGAGACGGCAAATAACCATCCCAATCCGAATGTTGAAAGTTCACATACTTCGCAATCATCCCTTTGAATGTCCGAACGAGCCGTTCCACCAGACCGTTTGATTGTGGATGATAAGCACTCGTAAAAGTGTGGCGTATCCCCAACCGAGATGTCAAAACATGAAATACCTCAGCCATAAATGCAGGACCATTATCCGAAAGAATCCGCTCTAGACAAGAATGCTGGAACACCACTCGATTGAGGAGGAAGTATCCAACAGCAGTTGCAGAGGCACTAGCAAGAGCACCAACTTCCACCCAACGAGTCAAGTAGTCAGAAGCAATAATAACATACTCATTGCCAGCAGTTGATCGCGGAAAAGGTCCCATAAGATCAAACGCCACCAACTCAAATGGACGAGAAACTGCAATTGACTCCAACTGTCCTTCCGCAGCACAAGGGGGAGTATTACAAGCTTGGCACCAAACGCAGCTACGCACATACCAGATAATATCACGTCGCATCTCTGGCCAATAGAAAGATCTGCGCAGCTTCTCAGTGACACAACGGTGTCCCATATGCCCACCTAGAATAGGAGAATCATGGTAGGCATGGAGAAACCGCGGAATAAACACCGAAGGCACCACCAGCCATAAATGATCATCAGGATCCGTCCCCACAAAATAAAGAAGGCCATCTTCAAGGTGATATTGAGAATGTAAATGCTGAAAAGGCAAGTCATCAGCAAGTGATGCATGATTCTCAAACCCATCTCGAAGCCTTCGAATCCACAGCTCAATCTTTTGAGCCTCGCGAACCTCATCCAGAGAAGGTAGATCTTGCTCTATGCCTTGTGGACACTGAACGTCAAGGACAGCAACCGCTGACGGCACAGAATCCTCATCTAGAAAATCCACAGATGCTGGAACAACAGGTTCATCAGAAACATGAGAAGTGAGTGGAGAAGGAAGAGGAGCTCGAGAAAGGGCATTAGCATCAGCCATAGAACTCCCTGGGCGATGAACAACATCGAAATCATATATCTGAAGCTTCAAAGCCCATCGAGCCGTACGACCAACCAGGTTCTTCCGCTTCAATAATGAAGTAACAGCAGCATGGTCACCTTCAAGTAACGTCCGAGAACCATGTAGATATGCATGAAGTTTCTCGAAACCCCAGACTGCTGCTAAACACTCCTTCTCCGTTGTGGAGTAGTTCATCTCCGCTGGTTGTTACGTACGGCTTATGTATGCAATGGGATGGCACTGACCAGGCACACTCGAGCTCTCTTGCATCAACACACCTCCAAGACCAATGTCAGAAGCATCCACGCGCAAAATAAAAGGTCGAGTGTAGTCAGGATATGCCAAAACCGGAGGAGTCGTCAATAGGTCTTTGAGATTCACGAACGCCAGCTCACAATCGGGAGACCAGATGAAAGATGACGTTGATGACTTCAGCAACGCTCGCAATGGTGTAGTGCGATCGGAAAGATGATCCACAAAACGACCGAGATACTGCACCTTACCCAAAAAGCGCTACACATCATTCACACACTTCGGAGTAGGGAACTTTAGAACAGCCACAAGTTTGTCAGGATCAACTTGCAAACCCTCACGAGAAATACGGTACCCAAGATAAGTTGTGTCCTTGGACCCAAACACGCACTTCGACCGCTTCAGCTTTAAACCAATGTCGCGTAGCCGATCCAACACTTTACAAACATCACAAACATGCTCCTCCCACGTCCCCTCCAAGTGGATCAAGACATCATCAATGAAGTCAGCCGTTACCTCTGGCATATCGCAAAGAACCTCGTCCATCATCCGTTGAAAAGTTGCTAGAGCATTGTTCAAACCAAACGGCATCACCAAAAACTCGTACAAACCAAATGGTGTACGAAAAGCAGTCTTAGGAATATCTTCTTCAGCCATCGGTACTTGCCAATACCCAGAAGCAAGATCTAGCTTGGTGAACCAACGACTTTGCCCCAGACGATCCAAGAGATCAGCAGTGTGAGGAAGAGGGTACACGTCCGGGATCGTCACTTCATTTAACGGACGATAGTCGATGCAGAAACGAATACTCCCATCAGGCTTCGTCACAAGATGAGGTTCACATGCCCAAGGACTCCGCGACTTCCGAATAACACCCTTCTCCAACATCTCCTTGACGTTTGCACGTAAAATCTTGATCTCCTTGGGTGACCGACGACGAACAGGAACCTTGATTGGACGAGCATCCCCGGTTGGAATGGGATGATGTGTGGCAATCTTGGCCCCAGACGATAGGTCAAATTCAAAGAGATCAGAATACTCCTTCATGAGTTGGTCAACAGCTGTAACACAAAGATCATCGGAGGGATCGGAAAAGGGAAGAGCAGAACAAGATGGAAACACAAGAGGAAATAGTGGGGGAACAAAAGTAATGGAAGCAGAGGTAGAAGTAGAGGGACGAAGAGGTACGGAAGTGAGAGGAATGGATGAAACATAAGGAAGTATGAGACAAGGGGGAGAAGCCTCAAAGTCACACTTGGCATGATTGTGCTGCAACCAATCCATACCAAGAATGAGGTCAAAAGCTTGACTCGGCACCACCCGCAATGACTGCAACTCAAGCTCGAGATCGCCCACACGCACAACCAGGTCCGCCTCATCTCGTGCACATGCATGTGTACGGCCGTTGCCATAAAGAATGAAAACTGGATCCGCCGCACGACGCAAGTGTAGACGACAACGTGTGGCAACAGGTCGAGCAATAGAAGATAAACTCAAACCTGTATCAACCAACACGGAGAGAAGAATAGGAGACCTCTTGTTATAAAAACGAGCTTGGAAAGTAAACACTGGATGAACCGGTGCCGAGTGAATCCCTTGATGATACTCCCGAAAGAAAGATGGAGGGGTCACTAACTTATTCGCGCAAGGTCCCTCCATTACTCGCGCGACTCCTCGTTTCCCGAATGCACTTCGGTATCCAAACCTTCCACCGCAGCAGCACCAATGGGACGTTGCTGACGCCAAGGTCTCCACCCAGGAAATGGAGGTCGCCAATCCGGAAAGCGCCGACAACGCCGATAAGTATGACCAACTTCATCACACGCCCAGCAACGAACGTCACGGCCATGACCACGTATTCGCCCTTGTCCTTGGACTCGAGTAGCAGCAGCATCAACCTCCATGGGAACAAGACCATCACTCATAGGAAGTGGAGCTGAAGGACGTGTAGCAAGAAGTGGAAGAGGCGACGTCTCATAACGTTGTGCCAAGCGAAGAGCATCATCAAGAGTGGTAGGAGCAAGTGCATGCACAAGTCCGACAAGATCTTGACGAAGTGCTGGCCACAACATTCCTAGCTTGATCCGCTCCGACATATTTGGCTCCGCACGAAGCAAAAGACTTCGGAAACGAACGCCAAATTGCATCACCGACTCAGATGGCCCTTGGCGAAGACGATGCAATTGTTGGAAGGCATCATCATAATCGTCGGCGTGTCCGAAGGCGCGTTTGAAGACGTCCGGAAGAACACTCCAATCGCCACGAGTAGCTGCGCTCAATCCATTGTACCACTGCAATGCCGTCCCTTGGAGACATGTGGGGAACTCACGCAAACGTCAAGCATCATCCCAAGAATGATATGTGGCAATCACCATGAAGTGATCGAACCAATAGTACACATCATCCCCAGGATTCCCACGAAAGAACTCCGGCCGAACGCGAGGATTGGCACCAAAAGCAGGAGGAGTTGTACCATGTGCCGTGAACGCCGCCATCAACTGAGTTTGGTTGTTCAATTGCAAGCGCATAGCATCAAGCAATTGAACCAACTGCTACTCTAGAGTCAAAGGAGGAGATTGCGGATCGGCCATGAAAATGAATGAAAAAGAAAGAGCAAAAGAAGAGAAATGACAAAATGCTGGAAAGAAATGGTAGATCTAGACAATGCAAAAAGCTAGATTTAAACCAAAATCCTGAAAGGAAAGAACAAAAGAAAGAAAATGGAAAAAGCTAGATCTAAACCGAAATCCCAAATCCAAGCACTCCCCAGGGACAATCAAAGGTGCCCCTCATCTCCACCAATGTGAGTGCATGGAATATGGAAAGGGAATACAGAAATGTGCATATCAATTAGCCCAAAAACCCTAGCTTATATACAGGAGCGAGTGGTCCGGATTGAAACCAATCCGATGGCTACCAAAATCCCACTACGCTAATATTAGTATACGGCATCGTAGCCGTACACTTGGCCCTCACAAAACAAATATCCTTCATAAATACTTAATTTTTTAATACAACATTTTTTTCCAGGTTCCAGTTTTATTGTGAGGACATTCAACACAACAGCTCCCCAAATTCACAAAGGTAATTGCCCAGATATTTCATGTCACTAAACAAAACTCCACGACCTTGCAAAAGTTCTATTACAACCATCTTGCGACGGGCAGCCTCCAATTCATCTTCAAACAGATCTAGATCGTAAGGTTCTAGCTTCATAGAGCCAGGTTTGTGGATTTAAATCCAGAGCAACACTCACACTGGGCTGAAATTTGGTATTGATTTCTGTTAGAAACATTATCTATCAAACCACACCCGATTATCAGGTAGGTACATGGCTTTTTTTTTTCTGGTACTGGTCACTTTTTCCTTCCATATCAGCCAGCTGGAGTTGTGGTTATATAACGTATTGCGCTGAGAGAAATCTGCAGAATGCCAATGAAGTTATACAGCGTTTGCCATGGACAGGGCGATCATTAAGCTTGGAAATACATTTTTCTACGGGGATGGAGTGTTTGCGTTGGAGAAAAATTTTTATGGGATGCCTCTGAGGATCTCTGCCAAAGAAGGAGATTTTGGAAGAGTCATTAGTGAGAGACGTTATCAAACTCAATATCAGCCCAGCAGCACCATTGCTGGCATTTGAGTGTAGAACGGAAAAGTGCGTATCTTTGGCTCGTTGCTGCCAACAGAAATTTGAGGCAGATCAGCAGATTGGCTTACATCCTTCTCCTTTTTCTTAGGCCCTTTTTTGCAGAAGCAGAATGATCGAGATCTCCCAGATCCATGGCGACGCTGTGGCTGCTGTAGATGATTGGAAACAGCATGTCGCAGAGCACCGAGGTCATGGCAGCCATCTGGGAGGACGTCTCGGGTCTCAAAAACGCACACTACTGCAGGAAGCTTGAGGAGAAAGAAGGAAAGTTAGCCGAATTTCCATGCCGATTTGCGTTGACCGACACCAACCTGATATGTTTCATTGTGATGGTTGGACAGTTTCACTTGAAACCAGGCAAGCAGCTGCCTCCGGTTTTGCAACCTCCACCGTCCTAATTGGAAAAATGCTCTATGGGACTTGCAAGCAGCCGAGAACTCTCGGCCTGGAATCAAAATGGTTTGCAAACCAAGCCTTGCGTATTCCGGAGAATGCTCCACCAGGCTCCACCACGGTAACCATCGCGACAAGACCACCTTCGTGCCCGAATTGCCCGAATCAGAAACACAGCCTGGGAAGCAAGGGTCT
This sequence comes from Selaginella moellendorffii, assembly GCF_000143415.4. Lineage (NCBI taxonomy): Eukaryota > Viridiplantae > Streptophyta > Lycopodiopsida > Selaginellales > Selaginellaceae > Selaginella > Selaginella moellendorffii. The sequence goes on from NW_003314390.1 coordinate 45,913, forward strand.
TGATTTATTCTGGCGTGTTGATCTTGTTGGTGGTAGCATTTGTTGGATTGGCCTTAAGAATTTGAGGTTCGAACAAATCGAGAGACCCGGCAGTGCTCATATTATTGTTTCATCGTGTTCTTGTGTGAGATGGCAAAGTATACAACACTGCCTAGCATTGTACAAACCATATTCGTCGTGCTTTACTACATGCTTGGGTACTCTTGACAAACTGGATACTTTCTTTCGGTTACGTTCTTCACCACCTTTCCTGTCTAAGACTAATAAGACTACAAGCTCTCTTTGATTAACATGCCTGACCAACATCCTTTCACAATTTGGACACGTCGGGTATCCAAAACGCTAAAACATATGAGGCAGTCGCAAACATGAGCCTTCGCGGAGCCCATTTCACCACGGCAGGAATTCCAGCGTTGTTCGTCCAGCACGCTACCTGGAATTCAATCAAAATAAGTCTTTTTTTTCCTCTTTTTTAGCACGAGAATTTCTCTCACCTCTGCACCGCTTAAGGAGCTCCATATTCTCAAACTTCCATCCCCGGAGCCTGAGATTCAATACTTATAGCTATCAGGAACTGATACAAACGAATGTTACCTGAGATAACATAGCGACCGTCTGGACTGAACGATGCTTCCAACGTTTCTCCGTCTCGACTGGGCTTGAGCGTGAATCCATGCATCTGGGAAGGAGCTCGGTATAGACTTAACGAGCGAAAGAGAAGTTTACCTTCTTTCCAGAGTAGGCATCAAGCAAATACACCCGGCTGTTTGTTGTGGAGAGAAGCATCATTTTGCCATCGTTGCTAAACTTCATGCCAGCGACTTCCGCGGTATCACCACCCACGAGAAAAGTGTCAAAAGGTCCCTGAAGCATTCGTTCGGACTTTCATAAAATTATTGGAGAATCAATCACTTCTTACCTTGTCGAAAGACCTTACGTCAAACAGCTTGATTGCTCCGCCTTCCATGGCAACAGCAAATACCAGGCCTTGTTGATCATACGCCACAGACGGTCTTCCCCGGACTCTAAGAAGACCCTGAAATCATGGAAATGCTCTAGCCAAAGTTCTGGAAGAAAACGCAAGGAAAGAGTTTTTCTTACTTGGCAAACATTGCTGCGAAGATCCCACAACCGGACAGTGTGATCCAATGACCCAGACATGAAAGAATCGTTCTTTGGAGACATACATAGTGATACAACCCTGTGAGGAAAAGAAATAAAATAAGCATGGCCTTGGGTTGCTCCAAAGACTCACCTTTGCGTGTGTCCTCTGAAATATCGTAGAAATCTATTATCATACAACGATAGATACCGCAAGGACTCTGGAAACAAAGAACGAACCTCAAACACACAAAAAACGTTCTCTCTTACCATCACTTCCATTGCTGGAGGAAAAAATCACAGCATTGGTGTGATGCGTGAAACATATGTGATCCACGCCATATCTTGCACTGTAGAGAGTCTTCATGGGCCTGGATGGAGCAAAGAAAAGGAAACTTGAAACCTCCCAAGAACTCGGGGGGAAAAATCACTTACGTCGCACTGGCAGTATCGTAGAGCCGAATGGACGCGTCCTCCGCGGCAGTCACCATGAGATCCTCCGTGCGATGAAAATCCAAGGAGCTGATCTTCCCCCCCTGCCGCATTGCTCGTTTGCCAAGATTCTCGACGCATTGCTAGCAGCTCTACTTACACAATCCTTGAAGACCGCGCCCACAGACATGTTCTTGACGACATCCTCCGCGATTTCCATCGCCCCCGAGAAATCGCGGCTATGGCGCCACTGCGAATTTGCCCTACCACTAGTGCTCTGTTTTAGGGCTCTTTACGAGAATATTCGACTATATTCGCCTTTTAATGAGAGTATTCCGTTATATTCGAAAATGATTAAAAGTCTGTTAACAATGAAATTATAGCTAATTAGCCGCCTCTTCTGTGACCATTTCTTCAATCACTGGCTGCTCGAGCGGCTTATCTTCATCCATTGGGGCCTCGGATTTCTGGCACAAAAGAGAAGAACATTTGGTGTAAAGAGATTTGGATCCAGAAAACTTAGAAAACAAACCTGTTCCAACGCTTCGAGCTTGCTCAGCCTTGCGAACATGTTGCCATAGAGCTTGGCTTCCTTCTTGTTGTATTCTACTTGCTTTTGCTTCAGTGACTTGTACTCCATTCTCAAGTCCCTGTAAGATAAACGCGTGAGCCCTGGTTTGATGCAACGCGATTAAACTATCTTACCGGTTTTGTGGATCAATCTCCAACGCTTTCTTGATATCAAACTCGGCCAGGTCCAAATCTGCAGTGCGCGTGTAAGCTTGAGCTCTGCGGTAGAGAGCCTTTACGTTCTGCGACTCCAGCTCAAGCACCTAGAAATTCAAATGTAAGAAAACAGGTAGACAAGCGAGGAGACTCTCTAACCTTCGAGCAGCACTTGATTGCGTCTTTAAACTCGTTGAGCTTCAGCTTTGACGCAGCGTTGTTCAAGTTGCAAGAGACTTTGAGTGCCTTGGCTTGTTTCTTCTCGTCGTCACTAAAGTTGGAGTCGTAGTCAATAAACTTCAGGGCCTGAAATCCTTGTCAGGATGCAATTCATAATAGGAGCGATCGCATATTACCTGTTCGTACTTCTTTGAGGCACGAGCAAATTTACCAGCTTTGTATAGAACATTGCCCTCGTCCTTACGGACGGTGGCTTCTTGCAGCTTCTCCTCTGCTTTGTGCAAGTCCCACGAGTCCTTTGCCTAAACAGAGCAAGTTAGGACCTAGAAAATCACTGCAACGGAGATTACCTTCACAAAAGAGATCATTTCCACCTCATAAACCAGGGTAGAATTGGCAGGAACCAAAGCGAGATCCCGTTGAGTATCAACGTCTCCAAACCCGTGCTCAGGACCAATGGTAACAACTGCAACTTCTCCTTTCTTCATCGTCGCCACCGCCTTGTCCAACCCATCAATAACTTGTTCTGAAAGAACTAAAACAAGTTAGCAACGGAAAACCCAGATTGACAAAAGACCTTCATCAGTTTTAAACTCGAAGGGATCCTCGTCGTCGCCTTTCTTCTCAAACACAGTGCCGTCCAAAAGCTTGGCCACATACTTGACTGCATTATCATTATCGTTAACAGAGAGCACGAGATGGTTTTAAGAAACTCACTTTTCACAATGGTTCCATCGTTGGGTTTGTCATGTCCTTCACTCGCCTTGATAATCTTCTTCGTAATTTTGCCATCTTGGCCGATTTTCTCAACAGTTTTCCAAGATACCAGCTCCAGATCGATAGAAAGTGTGCCCTGCGATTCGCCAAGACCATCTAGACGATCCAACGCATTAGAAACTTAGCTAAACACACACACAAACATCTCACATTTCGGCCTCACGGTCAGCAAAGCTTTTTCCCCCTTCATCATCGTCTTGACAGCAATGGCAAGTGCTTCGCAAAAATGACCTGCGTTATCCGAACATAGATTAAGCACATCTTCAGCATAACGAACGCGAGTCCTTACCTTGGTGAACATAAAACTCTGCCCCTTCCTCAGGAGACTGTCCAACTACAAGCCCAGCTTCATTCTTCGCGACGTACTTCACTGAAAGTAGTAGTGCAAGTGAGTCAAGGACCAAAGCCTGTTAGCCAAAAGCATACCAGTCACTTCGTCGAGATCTTTCGGCATCTCATATTTTTTTCCCTCGGAAACAATCTTCTTCACCACGCCACCATCCTTGGAGATATCCTTGACGCTGTCCCAAGACAAGAGCTCAACGTCAAACTTGAGCGTCGCATTGGGTGGTATGGTTGGCGGCGACCCAGCTTCTCCATAAGCCAAGGCCGGGGGAATGGTGAACACCGCGTTCTCACCCTTCTTCATTGTCTTAATGCCTTCGTCCCATCCCTTGATAACTTGGCCTACACAAGCACGAAGAAAGAAAAATCAACACCAGATAGAAATCCATAACTCGCTCACCTTGCCCAAGCTTGAATGTGAAAGGATCGCCCCTATCCCTGCTCGAATCAAACTTGGATCCATCCAGAAGCGTTCCAGTGTAGTGAACTGCAAGAATCTATCAGCATTGCGACGCCAGGGCGAGAGAGAAGAGCGCTACCTTTCACTTCATCGCCAGGCTCTGGCATCTCCCAGCCAGTTCCGGCCTTGACGAGCAGCTTCTTGAGGCCATTCTTGCCGATCTCTTGCTCCTCGCCGGCCTTGAGCGGAGCCGCCGATGTAGCTTCCATTCCGGCCTCTTCGTCCATACCCGCGTCGGCAATCTCGAAATCGTCCGCCATCGCCAGGAAGAGCACACAACACGAGCCCTAAAACTCAACTCCTTTATAAAAGTCGCAATAGATCCGATGGGTAAGTCACGTGGCGCGATACAAGCCCTTGGATCTCCAATCCAACGACCCGAGACTAATTAAGATGCCAATATCCATAGCCTTCTAGATGCTTCTGCAGGCATATTCTCTCCGGCAAGGCATATTCTCCGAGAACCCTAATTGACAGAGCACGAAATATTTCTCGCCGGGCTAGGGTTTTATAGATCGCGCGATGATTTACACGGCGCTGGATACATTCTATGTCTCCGAGGAACAGCTCAAGGCCTCGCCTTCGCGCAAGGATGGTGTGGCCGAGGAGACGGAGACAATGCTGCGGCTCTACGGCTGCGAGCTGATCCAGGAGAGTGGAATCTTGCTCAGATTGCCGCAGGCGGTGATGGCAACGGGCCAAGTCTTGTTCCACAGGTTCTATTGCAAGAAATCCTTCACGCGATTCAATGTCAAGGTTTGTAATTTTTTTATCCTCTCCATCTAGGTGAGTCGAGACTGTTTTATCTTTGGTTTGAGTTTCACAGGATGACTGAGTGAGATTTTCATGGTGTTTTTTTGTAGAGAGTAGCGGCCAGCTGCGTGTGGTTGGCGGCGAAGCTCGAAGAAAGCCCACGAAAGATTCGAGATGTCTTGAGTGTGTTTCATCGGATGGAATGTAGGCGCGAGAATTATCCTCTCGTGCTACTCGACACAACTTCGAAGGCAAGGATTTCTTTTTCTTTCTTTTGCTTCTCGCTGTTGTGCTCAAATCGATTTTACAGGCTTACGAGGAAATGAAAGTCGATCTAATAAGAACCGAGCGGCATTTACTGAAAGAGATGGGATTCATTTGTCACGTCGAGCACCCGCACAAGTTTGTTCTCAATTACTTGCTCCAATTGAAAGCACCTCTCGAGCTCATCCAGGAAGGATGGAATTTGGCCAACGACAGGTAACTTGCTTTTCCACTTTCCAGTTTTCTTGAGTTTTTGTTTTATGTTCATCTAGCTTGCGGACGACATTGTGTGTGCGTTTCAAAAGCGAAGTTGTGGCATGCGGGGTGGTTTATGCTGCTGCTCGAAGGTTTCGTTACCCTTTGCCAGAAAATCCTCCGTGGTGGCTCATTTTCCAAGCAGATAAGGCCGAGATTGATGTCGTATGCAAAGTTCTTGCTTTTCTGTATCAGCAACCCAAGGCTCACTACGTCGACGTGAGCAAAGGATCAAAGTCGTTCGTTTTGTCAAGCAGTTCATGGGATCCTCCTCCAGATGTTCAAGTAAGAAAAACCTTTTACTGATGAGCGGTGTTTGATGATTTAAACTTTTATCAGGGCAAGATCACTGTGAATGGTACCACTGCTGGTGCTGTTCTTGTCCCGAGTGTGGCTGCTATCGTTTCAGCGGACACCAAAGACGAAGCGCCTCCTATGGCCGATCCAAAAGGAGAAATAGTAGCAGAAAAGCCTGCTATTGATGGTGAAGGCGTCGAGAAAACAAAGGAGAAAGATGAGAAAGACCGTGAGAAGGAGAGAGAACGAGACGCGAGACGCGATCGAGATCGCGAAGAACGGCGAGATAGAGAAAAGAGTAGGGATAGAGAACGGGACCGAGACAGGGAGCGGGACCGGCACAAAGATCGAAGTCATCGAAAGGATAGCAGACGGGATTACAGTAAGTTCTTCGTCTTCTCTCTCGCAAACTTAACGTTTGGAATTGGTAGCAGGCTACTCGAGTGACAAGTCAAGGTACCATTCGTCCAGATCAAGTGATCGCCATCGACACCACTGAATCGATACAACGCTTTTGTACGTGTACGTGATTCTTGATTTAAATCCTCTAACATCGCTTGACCACTTGTTGTAAAAGATAAGAACTGTGCAGATTAGTGACACTCAAAACGCTCGTCTCTTCCAAGATGTCCGGAACATAAGGCATGCTCTTGATAAGATCTCGAGCGTCTTCCAAGTAACCGGCCCTGCAAAGCAAATCAACCATGCAAGCAAAGTGCTGCTTGGTTGGACGAGAAAGATAATCCATTTGCATTGAAACGAAGTAAGATCTTCCACACTCCAACTTTCCAGCATACTTGCAAGCGATCAACACACAAACGAAGAACTCATCGTCGGGAACTCCACTTAAGCACCAGCTATGAAACGTAAAGAACGCCTCCGTGATATGCCCATTATGGGCATACGCTGCCATGAGAGAATTCCATGCTAACAAGCAGCAATGCTGCCATGGTATCGTATCAAAGAATCTTCTTGCATTGTGGATATGCCCGTTTCGGGCATATGCCGCCACCATGGAACTCCAGGCCAGGGAATCCTTCCATGGAATCCTTGAAAAGAGAAAGTAAGTGTAGTGCAAGTGACCCTTTCGGGAGTACGCCACCATCAGAGTCGTCCAAGAGATTACATCTTTTTGGAGCTCTGGAATTCGATCAAACACCTCTTTCGCTTCTTCCAAATGCCCGGCTTGGGCAAATGCCGAGAGAAGACAGTTGCTCACGACTGTGTTGTGCTGCGGGATCTCATCAAACATTTGCTTTGTCTCCTCAAGTTTTTCATTTTCCGCGTAGCTGTTCATGAGAGAGCTCCACGAAACAGGCTCCCGGATTGGAATCTCGTTTAGGAGTTTTCTAGCTCGATCAAATTGCCGGTGTTGGGCATAGAGAAGGATCATCCAAGTTACAGAGACTCGATTGTGTTGCGGCATTTTCGCAAACACAAGCTCTGCCTCGCTAGAATTTCCATCTAAAACGTAGCATTCCAGGAGTGTGTTCCAGGAGACTATAGTTCTATGTGGCATTTTGTCAAATGTTCTTAAAGCCTCGCAAATATGCCCTGCCCGGGCATATGCCGCTATCATCGAGTTCCAGGATATAATATCCCACTCTGGAAAGTGGAATAAAAAAATATTCTCAGCATCAAGGATGGATGCTCGGGTATGTGTGTGGAAAAAGAAAATGGCGCTAAAGGTGATGAGATTCCTCTGTGGAATTCGATCGAACAGCTCCTGGGCTCTATCGAGATGCCCATTCCGAGAATATGCCAGGATCATAATGTTCCAGGAAATGATATTGCGCGACGGAATTTGCTGGAAGATGGCCTGGGCATCTTCCAAGAGCTTGTTTTCCGCGTATGATCCGAGCATCGAGTTCCAGGATGCCAGATCTCTCGCGGGCATCTCGTCGAAGATATCCCTGGCCTGGGAGAGCGATCCCAGCCGGGCGACTGCCGCGAGCATCGAATTCCAGGAGATTAGATCCCGTTGCGGCATCGCGTGGAAAACCTCCACTGCCCTGTTCAGCTGATCGTTGTGTGCGTAGGAGGCGAGCATCGCGTTCCAGGCGACGCAATTGCGAGTGGGCATCGCGTCGAAGAGGAGCCTTGCTTCGTCCGGATGCCCGTTTTGGGAATACGCGCAGAGCATCATGATCCAGGAGAAATTGTCGCGCGTGTCGATCGAGATTCCGCGGAAGATCGCCTCTGCCTGCTTCACATTTCCCGATTTCCCGGATGCCTCGATCATCCTGTTGAGCGCCGGCACATCCTGCTCAAGAACGAAGATCATTGATCTTGGCGCCAAAAGCTCTATTTAAAAATTAGGGCTCTTGGTTCCAGCTAGGGTTCTTGACGATAGGAGAATGTGGTGCCATCGCCATCCACGGCGATACTGAGAATCCCCGGCGCCTGGACATCGAAATGGAAGGTAAGTGGCGGCGGCTCGATCTCCTCCTCGCTCTCCAGCATTCGTACCACTGCATCCATCGTAGGTCTAGCTGCTGGATCTTCTTGCACACACCAAAACGCTGCGTGGATCAAATTCTTCGCCTTTGCCGCGTCGGCCGACGCTCGGATGCTCGGATCCACCACTTCCATCGCATTCCCTCTCTGGACTTCCCTCATGGCCCAGGCCGGGAAGTACGTGTCGACCTTGGCGCAATCCAGGTTTCTCCTCCCGCCGATGAGCTCCAAGAGCACCATCCCATAGCTGTAGACGTCGCATTTCTTGGTCGCTGTGGAGTGCATGAGCCACTCCGGAGCTAGATATCCTGGAGTTCCTCTCACTCCGGTGAGAACTCCATTCTCATCTTTGTCCATGAGTAGCTTCGCCATGCCAAAGTCCGCCACTTTGGCCTCAAACTTGTCACCCAGGAGGATGTTTTGTGGCTTGATATCCAAGTGGATGATCGAGTCTCTGGATTCCTCGTGCAAGTAGGCCAGCCCTCGAGCAGTGTCGAGAGCAATGCTGTGTCGAAGTTTCCAGTCCAGTTTGTTCTTGCTGTCCGAGAAGATCCATCTGTCCAAGGAGCCATTGGGCATGAACTCGTAGACGAGCAGTCTGTGTGAAGCTTCGGCACAAAAGCCGTGAAGTTTGACGATGTTGATGTGGCTTATGCCTCCCAGGGCCTGGACTTCTGCGATGAATTGTTTCTGTGCGTGTTGGGCGCTGAGTTTCTTCACAGCTAGCTTCATCTTGTTGTCAAGAACTCCCTCGTACACGGTGCTGTAGCCTCCTTGTCCCAGCACGGTTGTGAATCCTTTGGTGGCGGAGTGAAGGCCTCGGTATGAGAATTGGAAAGGTGACGCCTCCACACGGGTGAGAAAGCTGCTTAACTCTCTGAGTAAGACGTTTCTTCGATGCAGGGCAGCGAACATCACTGCGAGGATTGTAATAGCAATTGCAGCACTTCCAGAGGTAACTCCGATAACTATATGCTTCGCAGTTTCTGATCTTGGATGGTCCACAGGCACCAACCTGGAGTAGTTCTGGTACTTCAGAAAGCCCACCAGCTGGTTCGCCTTGGATGGATCAAGTGTCAAGCTTCCCAGAACGTCTTCCACGTAAAAACAGTTTTGGAGTGCTCTGTCATAGAAGAATGCAGCGCAGCTGCAAGTGGATTTGCATTCCTCGAGGCATTCTTCCAACGGAGCACCTGTTCTATTCGGAGGATTGTAGCTGTCGGTGATGTATGAAGTGCCTGCCATGGTGACAAAATCGGTCTCATACCTGGTGCTGCAATTCTGAAGCGAGGACCATTCTGGCCTGGAGCATTTTTCAGGTACCGAGGTAGTCGAGTTGTTTGTTTCATTGGTGAAGCACTGACACTGCTTTCCTCTCTCAAACAGTCCGTAGCTCCCGCATGGAACCGGTTGCTGGAAATATTGATCTAAGGTCTCTAGCTGCCAGCTTCCATTGGCGAATTCTCGCCTGAAAGAAACGATGATTCCATCGTTTCCGAACTGGAAATACCTCATGGTAGTGTTTCCTGGGAATATTTTTCCGTTCCGGGAGGAGCCGCACGGCTGCTGGTTACCACCTCCACTACTTACAGGTTCGTATGCCAAGCTGATTTCTCCTGCGGATGATAAACTCACTGCTGTTCTAAATCCTGCGCAGGTTCCAGTGGCTGAGCTTAAACTCGTTCCGGTGAGGCTCCATAACAAGTACGGCTGTTTTGCCTTTGGAGGGTTGCGCATGTACGCTACCATTCCACTCGGCTCGACTTGTAGGATAAACGGACCTTCGCTTGGATCTGAAGCGTCTTTGTTACTTACCAGGACCTGTCCCGTCACTAACTTTTGATTTGGCAGGAGTGCGTTACTCGGATGATCGAAAAACTCCCATACGGTGATCCGAGATTCATTGTAAAGCTGCAAATTCCCCGAATTCTCGATGCCGATGAACGCAGTGCTTTGCTCTGAGGACCACGCGATAGAACCATTCCTATCGAGCAGCTGCAACCGGCCATCCACTCGGGTAAGCATGCAATTCTCAGTTACTGGAATGTCCCGGTTGGCTATCCAGACAGGGGCAGCTGTGGACGAATTGCGAGTGCCAAACATCAATGCCAGGTAGTACTTGTTTGTTCCGTTGAAGTTCAAGAATGCTAAGCCAAAATTCTCATTGTCGCTGAGCAGAAGTTCGCGTGTTCTTGGAGTCCTGCCTTCCGCGACCGCGCTTAGCAAACGATAGCTTCCGGACCTGCCATCACCTGGAGATTCAGGGGCACTCTCATTGATGAAAGTTCTCCATCCCTCGGGTATCGGGTATAGCTTTCCTTTACATCTTACAATTAACAACGCAAGTCGCAGGAGGAACAACGCAACCACTTGCTGCTTCATGAGGAGACCCTCTCTGGATCCTTTTTTCTGGATAGGGAACACACGTTCTCCGCTTGCAAGCTCCAGGAAAACGTGTAGCGACAGTAGCGTGGCGACCTTTCGGGCTTTCAGGGACTAGACTTGACTTGGTTCTTCGGGCTTCGGATTCACTAACGAGAAGAAGCTAAGTTTGGATTGCTTTTTTTCTTTGACTCCTGTTGTGTTTGTGAAGGATGTGACATCCCGTGAGTACCATTCAAATTTCATGTAAAGTTAGCTTCGTCTTTGCAAGGTCAATTTTACCTGTCCTGTTTTTCTTCTCCCGCCTGCAATTTCTGTCCTGTCCAGACTTTCAGGAACTAGACTTGACTGTTTCTTTCGGGCTTCGGATTGACTAAGTGGAAGGAGAAGAAGATAGACCTTGTTTATAGCAATTCAGATTTCATGTATCAGCTAATTTAGCTTCGTCTGTGCAGGGATTGCTGGCACAAAGTAGAGGATCCGCTTGAAACACAGGTCAATTTTACCTTATCGTATCGTGTCATGTTTTTCTTCTGCAATTTCTGTCCTGTCCAGACTTTCAGGAACTAGACTTGACTGGAAGTGAGGCTGTTTCTTTCGGGCTTGGAATTGACTAAGTCGAAGGAGAAGAAGCAGAATCAACTTACAGCTCTAGCAAATCAACAGAGCCCTCTGCAGATGTACGCAATGAAGCTGCTTATTGTCTCAGTCTTCCTGGTGTGGATGATTTCTATACTTGCGCACGGAACCAAGTATCATCTGCCACAAGGGTGGGAAGTAGTAAACAACAACAGGCTGCCAGAATTCACAGCATCACAAGGCAACGCGAGCTATCGGCTGCTCCAAGCGGGTAACACATCCCTCGTAAGTCAGGATGGGAGATTTGCTTTATCCTTCTTCCGATTCAATGACTCGCCCAGGTACTACTTTGCATTAGTCTTTGGTGCCAGCAATTATACGAGCAGCTCAGCATCAGGTGTCTGTGTTTGGAGTGCAAACCGGGACAATCCTGTTACTGAAAATGCGACTCTTCAACTCTCGGATCAAGGTCTGTTGCAAGTTATGGATTCAGATGGAAGAGTGGTCTGGAATTCTCCCCGTGGAGTTTCTGGGATAGAGGTTCAAGACAGTGGGAACGTCGTTCTCTACGACTCCACAGGTGGTGTCTCCTGGCAGAGTTTCGATCATCCTACAGATGTTCTCTTGGAGGGACAGGTTATAGTTACGGGACAGAGCCTCGTGAGCAGCAGCAGTTCATCGAGCCTGTCAAGTGGGAGCATGAAGATGGAAGTTGTGGCAAGCGGTCTTATTTTCTTGCTGGAGCTTGATACCGTGCAGCCTTACCTGGTTTGGAACATGTGGAATGGTAACTTGCCGTCGGACGTGACATCGATCAACACGTCGTGCCCGTCTTATCGAATAGCTCTCCATTATTCTGCTGGAAGTGTAGAAGGGAGATACCAGGCAACAAGAAACAACACCAGTGATCAGCCATGCGGGCCTCCCACCGCCGCAGTACTTGGAAACTATAGCAGCACTGACTTACACTATCTCAAACTTGACATCGATGGAAAGCTGATTCCTTACATCTATAACTTTGGACGAGCTTCGTGGGAATCCGGCCAGCCTTTCATGAGCAACATATTTGGATCCTGCCTCCCGATGACGTGCGAGTCACACAGTGTTTGCGCCGGAAGCTCTCAGTGCAGCTGTATAGTCCAAGGCCAGGATGGGGATCAGGAGCAAACTTGCCCGAGTCCGAGCGACATACCTCTCGTGTGCAACCACGAAGTCGAGGCTGAGAACCACCATTTTTTCAACGTGACTGGAGCAGGCTACTTCTCCAACAATTACACCAAGGCCGACAGAGTTTCCACCTTGAGCGATTGTTGGAACTTGTGCCTATCGAATTGCTCCTGCAGCGCACTCTTTTACAACAAGCAGGCAAGCACCTGTTTTTTCGTCGACCGGATGTATGGAGGCCTCACCAGAGATCCAAACTTCGATGGTTTCCTCAAGCTACAAAACGCAGAGCTTTTTGTGCGGGAGGGGCCCAAGGATCGCACACTTTTGCTTGGAGTGAGCATTGCTGCCGGCTTTGTTCTGCTATTAACCTTGGGCTTGGTCGCGCTGAGAATCTGGAAGCACAAACTCGACAAGGACGCAAGAACTTTGTCTCTGGCACTGCAAGGCTCGGCTCAGAAGTACGCTTACAGGGAGCTTGAGGTGGCGACTGCGAGCTTCTCGTCAAGCGTTGGAAAAGGTGGCTATGGAACTGTGTTTAAAGGGACGCTGGCAGACGGTAGACAGGTGGCAGTCAAGCGTCTGGAAGATCCCAAGCACAGTGAGAAGGGATTTATCGCAGAGATGGCCTCGCTGGGACGGATTAGCCACCACAACGTCGTCCAACTCTATGGCTTTTGCTCCGAGAAGAACCAGCTCATACTCGTCTACGAGTTTATGGCAAACGGATCCTTGGATAAGTGGCTGTTTGAGGATGGCTGCCTGGGATGGGAGATACGCCGGAGTATTGCTCTTGGATTGGCTCGAGGTCTGGCTTACTTGCACGAGGAATCGCGGCAGCTTATCATCCATCTCGACATCAAGCCCGACAACGTTCTTCTCGACGATAAGTTTTGTCCCAAGCTCGCAGATTTTGGCTTGGCAAAGCTGGCCAAGAGCCGGGACGCAAGCCAGACCGTGACTGATGTTCGAGGAACTCCAGGATATCTCGCCCCGGAGTGGCTCTTAAACTCGGCAGCGACGAAGAAATGCGACGTCTACAGCTATGGCATGGTGCTGCTGGAGCTCATAGGTGGGCGAAGGAACCTCTCCAAGCGTTTTATCTTCGGCAGTGGCGGGCACGACGATCGCTCCATGGACGAGGAAGAACGGGCTTTGTGGTGGTACTTCCCGGCCTGGGTCGTGGCTCTAGCGAGAAAAGGGGAGTTTCTCCGGGTTGTGGACGCGAAGATCCGAGACACTGTAGAGGAGGATCAAGTGAGAAAGCTCGTCCAGGTCGCGCTGTGGTGTATCCAGGATGATCCAAGGAGAAGGCCGTCGATGGATGCAGTCGTCCAGATGCTGGAAGGCCGGAGGGAGATTTCGGAGCCGCCACTCTCCTTCCGGTTTGCGTTGAAATCTCCGGGAGTTCTTCGATTTGCTTCCACTGCTTCCATGGGCGTAAGCGTGGCGGTACCGACTGAGCTCTCAGGTCCAAGGTAGCAAAATTTGAATGAGTGGATATGCCTGGAATATGCGAATTTTAAACTTCTATACCGAGCTAGAATATTCTTACATAAAGAGTTGGCATATGCTCTTTTCTAGGGTTTGTGGAAGCTATGGGCAGGGAGGTCTCGACGAGCACTGGATTGCGCTGCTCTGCGCTGGACGCCATCGCCGATCGCCTTAGCGCCTTGCCGGAGCTCTACCTTCCGCATTCGTCCTTCGCCGGGCGCGCGGATCAACAGGTGAGCCAGCAGGAGAAGAAGGATCATCTCGTCTCGCTGCTCCACAGGGACGCGGCTATCTTCCTCGGTGAGTAAAGAATGTCTTGCGATCTTCGATGGAATTCGTGTTGATTTCCTTGTTTTCCTTGCAGAGCGCTATGGGAGCCGGCTCTTGCTGTCGGAGCTCACAGAGTTTGAGTGTCTCAAGGAGGATTACGAGGTGAATTGGCACCTCAAGAAGCTCAGGGCGGCCAAGAATCCATCGCCGGGCGAGCAGCGATCCAGGGCCGCGGCAGTGAAGAACCGGCGGCTTGCGTTCCTGGAGCAGCTTGTGGAGGATGGCAACTATTTCTCCGAGGAGGAGATGAGGATGCGGTGCCCGTTGCTCCATCACGAGTACGTTGGCCAGTTCCAGGAGCCGTCTATCTGGGCCTTCTCGCGGCGCGGGGACAAGATGGCGGACATTCTCATCAGGCAGTCCGAGGAGGCTTTCATCCAGCGCAAGATGGAAGAGGAGCGCAAGAAAATCCTGGAAGTGGAAGAAGAGGAGGAAGAAGAGGAAGAAGATGAAGAAGACGAGGAAGATGAAGGAAAAACAAAAGATGGCGAGCAGCACAAAAATGAAGAGGTGAGTTTTCCATGGTTTTAGCTCCTCGGGAAGAACTCTCTTCGATTTTTTCTTCTAGATTACTGACGGCCTTGCTTGGAATGTGTTGCAGTCATACACTTCCGAGGTTAATGCCTTGTGTTGCTTGCAGCTCTCTGACGATGCCGGGACTTCAAACCAAAGGCAAGCAGTGCCATCGCCACTGCCACCGTCCAGCGACGATCGGCTTCAAGCGTTCTCTCAGGAGATGATGGCCAAGTTCCTCGCTGCTGAGGACAAGAACAAGCTCTCGCCGGAGGAGCTTCAATGTAAGCTGGATGACTTTACCCGCGTGATGCAGGAGAAGTTCCTGAGCGGTGAAGACTCGGAGCACGTCGACTATGCTGTGATCGATGACAACGCTGCTCTGGACGATCACTGGCTCCGTGAGGTGTCTCACGAGGCCGAAGAGAAGTACTTCGAGGAGGAGGATCTCTGATGAACAGGTTCTTTGAAGAGATTCTCGTGTACATAACTTAACTGGCAGCTTGTTCCTGTGTAACTCTTTTAGCGTGTTCTTTTGCAGCGCAGGTGCGCTGCGAAGTTGTGTATTAAGTTAAAAGAGATTGAATCTACAAGTAAGCTTTGTCATTACTTTCCTTGAGCAGTGTCACGCGCGCTTGTTTGTTTGTAAGCCACACAGCTTGGCTATGGCGAGTCTCGCAATTGGACTCTTGCCACTGGTACCTCAGCACAAGCGTCGATTTGATCGGTTTCTTTCTCGTTCTGCAACAGCGAAAAGACTGCTGAAAGTCGCTGCGAGTTCCAGTAATTCCACTCCAAGTGAAAAGGTATCGTTTCTTCGATTTTCATAACATTCTGGCTGCTTCATAGAAGTTTTTCTACAGGGCATAGCAGTTACTCCACAAAAAATCCGCGAGATTGTAAATTCGAGCTCCTTGGCAGCCGTGACATTGCTGCTTGGATGGACTCAGGTAAAATTTTTGTAAGAAAATGTTAATTCTAATTTTTCTACCCAGAGTGCGGGCATTGCTGGAGCGACCGGCAGAGATCTGGTCGATCGAGCGGCGTATCCAGAGTATAGTTTGGAACAATGGATTGTGATTCTCGTGGCGTGGGGCGGCGTCGCATTTTTCTACTTCATCTTCCTACCGGTAGGTACTTCACTCTCACTCGAGAGAACTTACGCAAACCTTTCTTTTATTCTTGGCAGCCAGTGATTTACGCTTATCTCCACACCAGATGGATGAAGCGCAACAAATACGAAGCGTTCTTCCAGTTCTTCATCGTCTTTGCTTTCTTCCCAGCGTAAGGACTTCGTTCTTCCTTTTGCCATCCATGTTTCTAATGAATTTTTGTGGATTCTCGTGCTTGTAGATTGCTTCTATGGGCTCCATTCATAAATTTGAGGCCTCTTCCCACCGATCCCACAAAGAAATACCCGTGGGAGTGACGAGCCAAAAAGTGTAAGATAAGCTCTCTTTTTAGGGCAAAATAGGATATCTCAAAAGCCCTAAACAGGGAAGGCAAACAGGATATTCCAAATGGAGCTGGGAGGGAATTTTAGGGCTAGAGCAATGCTGTTGGTGCGAGCTCATGCTCGCGCGGTAGCAGGGTATGGGCGATCGGGCAGCGGCAGCTTGTGGAATCGCCGGCGATGGAGCTCAGAAGCTCCGGCGGATCCAGCGCCGCCGCCTCCTGATAGATTGAATTTGGCGGAGGGCTTCGTCAAGGTGTGGGAAAATTTTGCGAGCAGCGTGCGGCTGATTTCTTGATGGTGAGATAGCTCCGGTTTCGTGCAGAGGATGCTAGAGATTGAGCGAGAGGATGGCAAGAAGCGGCTTCTTCGGCTCACTGTGGACAGTGGCGGATGCTCGGGGTTCCAGTATAACTTTAGCTTGGATGAGAAAGCCCAGTCGGACGATCGGTACGCTATGCTTTCTCTTTTCTTCTTTATAAAAACTTTGTGAGAGCATCGATTGCTGCCAGTGTTTTTGAGAAAGATGGTGCGACGCTGGTGGTGGATGGAATCTCTTTCGACTTTGTAAAAGGCTCTACGGTAGATTTTACGGAAGAACTTATGCGCTCGTCGTTTATGGTATGCAAAATCTCTCGAGATCTTCCTCTTTCCGGTTTCCAGTTTTGGTTTTCTCTTCATTTCCCTGATTGCTGGATTGTTTCGATTGACAGGTTACGTCCAACCCCAACGCATCCGCTGGCTGTGGTTGTGGAGCTTCTTTCGTCCGTAAACCATAGATGGTTCTATAATAGAGAAAAAGGAAACGAATTTTGTCCCAGCATTGGTGGAGTCTGAGCACGCGTGTAGATAAGTTTGGATTGACAGTTTGACACTTCTGTGTTGTAGGAAAACTGTCTGGCTTAATGGCAGCAGTTTAGATCCCCTGGCTGCGAAGCAAAGGCAAAAGCTTTTGCCAGATCTTGGAATGGGCTGGAAACAGCTGCGAGCGTCAAATCGAGCGCAGCAGCAGTGTCAGGCAAATTGGCCTGGATCACTCTCGAGAAACTTTGCGAGATCCAGAAAGATCCATGCCTTGATCACAGTAGGAATGCCTCCTTTTTCTCTATCACTCACTCACTTGAGGATTCCTGGCACCTTGACCCAGGAAGAAAGAGAAGTTTTTGGAAGAAAGCGAGACAATAGAGGATGGGTTTGTCAGTTGTTGGCACCTACACGTAAGTACAAGAGTGTGACCATTCAATTCGATTCAATTCCAATCCACAAAGCAAAGATTTCTCCCCATTTTTCTTTTCATTGTCCTATGCTTGTCTGCCAAAGCCAAGCCTACCAACGAGCCCTAATTTCCAGCAACTGATAAACCCTAATGTTTTTGTCGCCCGCCAAACTAGCTAGCCGCTATGATGGCCGCAAGTGGCAGGCAGCAACGGTGCCACGTTTTAGCGCCCTCCCGGCCAATGAGGCTTTAGTGTTTGATATTGCGCATCCAATGGCCACTCGTTTAGATCTGCATTTCTGACACGTGTATGCGTATATGTATTAGATTGGCCTATGGCCATGCATGGGGCCAAATTCCATGGCCATGGCAACTAGCACATAGTCGCGAGCGTAGCTAGCCACAATTTGGTGAAGCGTGCTAGGGATTTTCTTTCTTTTGTGCTAGGAGTGGGAAATATTTTCCCTTTGGCTAGGTTTTCGATCCGGCGCGCCTTGGTGGATTTCATGAGAAGCGCGCGCGATCTCGGCAGCGTCGATGATGTCCAGCGCCTGGGGATACACGGATTTGAGCAGCGGAGGAGTGCCTTGGGCGCAGGTGAGTCCGTGTGCTCGATTTTCTGTCCGAAATTTCGAGTCCTGGGAGTGAGATCGCAGTGCTTGACTGTCTTGGCAGACCGGAATCGCGGGTAATCGTTGCGATTGCGACAGCTTTGATCCTCTCGAGCGTGCGAGGAAGATTGGCGGCTGGGATGATGTCCCATACGGCACAGGAGGGGGGTCTTTCCCTGCAGCAAAGGAGGTGGTGGTGGATCAGGAATGTCCGTCGTGGCCTCTCCGGCTTTGCTCGACTACAACGCAAGGATTCCAAGGTGGGATTGAGATGAGCAGGGAGTTCGAAGCACTCGTGTCAGTGCCGGAATCGTTGACAGCTCGATCGAGCTCCTCGAGCAGCAATGTTGCGAGCACGAGCGCTGCTCGCTTCGACTCGTTCCTAGACGAGAATGGCGATGCCAGTGTGGCCACAAGCTCTTGCCACTTTCCTTTGTCCGAGGAGTGCCTTGGACAAGCTCCCTCGTACAAAGAAGTGGCCGATGGCTGGGACGCTATCGGCTCCCTAGCCGACATGGACGATTTCCTGGGGTACGTAACTTCCTCGTTTTACTTACTCGTGAGTGATGAGTGACAAGCTTATTGCATGCAGACACAATCCACCATTTGGGCAAGCCAACTCTTTGGAAGTCCAGAGCCAGATGATGCCGCCAGTGCCGAGAATCTCTCCCGAAAGTTGCAAAAAGAAGTTGGTGCGTGTTTTCCTACGTGCTGGTTTCTCAGTCGCGGGAATAACTATCTGCTTTGTTTTTTCCCAAACCTTCGAGCAGCCTATTCTTATCCAGCATGAGGCAACGTCTGCAAAAAGGTTGAAAACGCTGTCGCCATGGATCTCTGGAAAGCCTTCACAAAGACATACGTTTCACCAGGAGTTTAACTCTCCGGCCTTGCCCGTCGTGGAGCCGCAGGGAACGGCGACCGCTAGCAGCATCGAGCACCTGCTTCTGCTCCAAAGGGCCATGAACTACAACGGCGCCATCCAAGCTTCCAACTCGGTGCTCGGTGGGGCATATAATTACGCAGCACCGCCTGCTTTTGGAGACGGCTCTCTGGAGGCCTCCGTACTCTACCAGCTTGGGTGCACAATGTCCAAGGTACTAAACTTCCCTGATCTTGATGACGGAGGAGAGCATCCCGTTTTTTCTTCTTTTCGCTGTCACAGCTGGACGTCAGCACAAGGCTTTGCATCCGAAACGCTCTCTACCGTCTCGCCACGAGTGCCTGCCACAGAAGCGGAGACGAGGGCGTGAGCTCCATCGAATCTTCTGCCAAGAGGTACGTCCGGGGTATCGAAAGTTAACGATCGGTACGAAAGATCGTGTGCTCTGTTCGCCAGGCCCGGTGGCATTCCCTGCTTGGAGACATGCACGAATCCAATCGACCGCACGGTGGCAAGCCTGCTGTTTTACAAGCCGGAAGCAGACACTACTCAAGACGGGTCCGTGTCTCCACAGTCGACGGTGGTCTCATCAGAAGGCTCCTGGATCCAGCAGCCAGTGGCAATGGCAGGCGTCACACCGCAAGCCACACTTCCGCGCTGCGCTGGCTACTTCGCGCGAGGGGTTTAAGGACACTCCGCGCGAGGGGTTTAAGGAGGGGGTGGCACACACAGGTCAAAGGAGAGGCGAAAGGAGTGGGGTAGAAAAACAAGGCGGGCCGCGCGGTGAATACATAGCAGGGGGGCCGGGGGTTCTGGGTTCAGGGTTTAGGGTTTATAGAGCTCGCGAATGCAGGCTGCTGGGTTGGTTCGTGGGCTGGAACCAGCACTAGTGGGCGACGACTTTGGCTTCTTCTCGGGCGAGTGTGAAGTGGCAGCGGCATTTCACAACCCGTTTGTAGCGGCAGCAGTTGCGCACCGGGATGCTGTTGCTGCTGCAGCTGCTCCTGGTGCGGCTACATTCGCTAACGTCTTGGCGGCCGCCAAGAGGATAAGGCTGGGTGAGAGGTGCTGGGGGAGCGGCTTCGAGGAGGAGGATAGCGCGCCTGAGAAAACGGTGCGTAGCTCTTGTCGCTCGGCTCCTCTCCTTTCTCCTTTGCTTTGCTTTGCTTTCCGTCCTCCTTGCTGCTTTCTCCTGGGATAGGATTTGGTTCTTGAGTCGCTCGCATTAAATTAGTAGCCCTTGAGAGTGACGATTGAGTGGATGGCATTTCTCTTGTGACATGACTTGAATGCTTTCAGAGAAGTCAATCTTGCAGACGAAACGCTGTGAAAGAAAAAATAAAGGGACCGGTGGAAGGAAGGAATGCTCCCAAGTTTTTGGGACGGGTCCGGTGGTTATGTACTGCCAAAGTACGCTTCCGAGCCATCCAGTCCGGTGTGCATGCGTTAAGAGTGCCGAAGGTGCTCGTTCTTCGTTTGGGTGATGCGGGGGCTTGTCTTTTTCCAAGAGCTGCTGGGCTTTTCTAAAGTGCTTTGCTATGGTTTTGGCAGGCTCGGGTCCCTGAACCGGTTCCCTCGAATGATGACGATTGGGACAAGGAGCTAGCACCGGAAGATCTCGAAGAGTTTGTACTCTCGGCTTTGTCACCAGAGGCGCTCGACAACGGGAAGCCTGACATCGAAAATGCTACTGGTGCTAAAGGCGATGCAGGAGTTGTTTCGGCAAAGCCAGGCCTGGACAGGGGGCAGCAAAGTCACAGCCATAGCCAAACTGGCGTCAGCAGCTCTGAGAGGATAAAAGGGAAGGCAGCAGCAGTAGAACCCGAGCTTTCCGCAGGTGCTCTGGTTCTTCAGGAGCTGGAGACGGTTGTCTCGAAGGTACGCCCCTTGCGGCTTTAAAAACCATTGCACATTTTTTTCATCTATGCCCGATCCTTTTTTACAGCTCGAAAGCCGGAGCAGACTTTGCTTGAGGGACGCGTTCTACAGGCTCGCAGACAATGCCACGCGAAGAACCGGAGTTCAAGCCGACGCAGCGGAACTCCAGCGCTTGTCGTGGCGCACAGCATCCTTGTCCCTGAGGTACAAACACCAACCCCGTCTCTTTTCTTTTCGTTCTCTCGCATTTCCAGTTTCCTGGTACGTAACGCTCGATCGAAAACCAAACAGACAGGAGCTGTCAACTAATACGATTGATCGATCCGTCGCGAGCATGCTCTTCTGCAAGGAATCTCCCCCTCCACCTCTCCCGCTCCCGGCTCCCTCCTCGCCGCCGCCTCTTCCTCCACTTCCTCCGCGGCCGCGTTCTTCTCCTGGTCGTCCTCTTCGTCCCAAATCCTCAGCTTCTTCGAGCAGTAGCATTCCAAAGAAGCAACACCAACACCATCAAGCTCCGCTGGGCAACAACACCAACAAGAAGTTGTCGCTGGCCCCAGCTCACAAGCATCGTTGTGCTGGATCGACCAGCGTGCTACGAACAGCCACGACATTGCGAGCGACGCCGGCGGCGATCCCAGGAGCAGCTGCCAGGAACACCAAGAGTTTGATACTACTCCCGCCATCAGCGGCCACCAAGCGAAGATCGCCAAATGCCACTACTACTTTTACTAGTACTAGTACTACTACGACGACTAACAAACGAGGCAAGCTCTGAGGGTGGCGAAGAAAAAAATAAAACTGCAGACCGAATTTGGGTCGCTTGACTTTGTCAAGTAAAGATGTTTATCGAGAATATTCTAAAATGTTACGAATATGGCCTTTTTCCCCCAAAACTGTAAGCAAAACTACGGCAGTAAATATAAAAGTATTTTCTTGTAACCTAATGCCACTGGCCTAGGTGGCACTCTTCCCGTTTGTGCCGTCTGGAATATTCAATAGAATGTTCCTTTGTTTAAATAAATGTTCTTTTTGTTTGGTATATTCTGTTTATGGAGCAAAAGGAAGATGCTTGAGCAGAGATGGAGTAGATGCTTTGGGAGAACTACGCGTCGGCTCTTCGATGGTGCGCCAAGACCAGGTCGCTCGCCCAGGGAAAACGAATCCATTGGGCGCTGATCGAGGAATTGGGCGACCATCCTGGCGCGCTCTTGGGGAATCTCTTGATCGGCATGTATGGGAGGTGTGGCTGCTTGGGAGAGGCTCGCGAGGCGTTTGAGAGGTTGAGCGAGAGAGATGGGTCGTCCTGGGACGCGATGCTGGGAGCGTATGCCCAGAATGGGGATGTGGGCGGTGCTAGGCGGTGCTTCGAGACAATGCCGACGAGGTCCAGCGGCTCGTGGCGCGGTTTGCTGTGGGCATTGGCGCGCAGTGGGCGGGGAGGCGAGGCGATGGAGATGCTCAGCAGGATGGATCAGGAAGGCGTGGAGATCCAGCTCGCAGCGCTCGCCGCCGCCGTGAGCGCGTGTAAGAACCTCCAGCAAGGGATCGCCATTCACGAAGAGATTGCTACCCGCGGAGTAGAGTGGGAGGCGATTCTTGCAACAGCACTTATAAATATGTTTGTTAAGTTGCGTTGCTTGCAAAGAGGCAAGGATTTGTTTGATAGAGTTCGCCCTTCCAGCCCAGTGGCGTGGACAATTCTCATTGTAGCAAATGCCCAAGAAGGGCATCTTGATATAGCGCAGCACCTCTTTAGATACATGCCAGAAAGAAACTTGATCTCATGGACAAGTATGATCACAATACTTGCAAGAGCCTCCCAAATCCACGAAAGCTGGAGCTACTTCCAAAAAATGCCAAGCCGAAGCGTAGTCTCTTGGAACGCTATCATTGCAGCATTTACCTTAACAGGGCATCCATGTCAAGCACTAAAATGCTTTGGAGAGATGGACCTTGACGGCGTGGAGATGGATTCCATCACCTTCGTATGCGTCATGGACGCTTGTTCCATCGTGGGCGAGTTACAAATTTGTAAAATTCTCCATGCCGGGCTCGTGGATCGCGAGATC